>NC_139662.1:19360214-19365214 GCF_951799395.1 Argentina silus
AGAGAGAGAGAGAGATAGGGGGGGAGAGAGAGAGGGAGGGAGTGTGGGAGGGAGGGAGAGAGGGAGAGAGAGAGAGATAGGGGGGGAGAGAGAGAGAGAGGGAGGGAGTGTGGGAGGGAGGGAGGGAGAGAGAGAGAGAGAGATGGGGGGGGAGAGAAAAAAGGAGGGAGTGTGGGAGGGAGGGAGAGAGAGAGATAGGGGGGGAGAGAGAGAGAGAGGGAGGGAGTGAAAGCAGGAGAGGACAGATATGGGAGAGGGAGAGAGAGAGGGAGGGAGGGAGTGAGAGAGAGAGAGATAGGGGGGGAGAGAGAGAGAGGGAGGGAGGGAGTGAAAGCAGGAGAGGACAGATATGGGCCACAGTGACATTAGGCAGATGGCTCCGAGCGCTCAGCTCTGTTTACATTACTCTCACTGTTCAAGCAAAAACAGCCCAGAGACAAGCATGAAACCTGCTGTACGTGTGTGTGCGTGTGTGTGCGTGTGTGCGTGTGTGTGCGTGTGTGCGTGTGTGTGTGCGTGTGTGCGTGTGTGTGTGTGTGCGTGCGTGTGTGCGTGTGTGTGTGCGTGTGTGTGTGTGTGTGTGTGTGTGGGTGTGTGCGTGTGTGTGTGTGTGTGTGTGTGTGTGTGTGTGTGCATGTGTGTGTGTGCGTGTGTGTGTGTGCGTGTGTATGTGCAAGTGTGAGTTTCCATGTTTAAACTGCCTGTGTGAGTTGCAGGTTGTGTGTGAGTCTGGGAGTGTGTGTATTGGGAGTGTGTGTATTGGGAGTGTGTGTATTGTACTGTATGTGTGCAGGATCATAGGCCAAACCTAATTGCTTGCTTTTCTCAAGAGGGTGAGGGCTCGCACGTTTACATAGTACACAGCCAGGTCTTTTGTTTAAGCAACAGCACTCCTCCTCTTCAGGAGCTCTGCCCAACACCAACTCCCTGTACCTGCACCTGTACCTGTACCTGTATCTGTATACATATCTGTATCTGTATTTGTATCTGTATCTGTACCTGCACCTGTACCTGTACCTGTATCTGTATACATATCTGTATCTGTATTTGTATCTGTATCTGTATCTGTATATGTATCTGTACCTGTATCTGCATCTGTACCTGTATCTGTATCTGTACCTGTACCTGTACCTGCATCTGTACCTGCATCTGTTCCTGGACATGTACCTGAGTCACCTGGCCAATGGCCATCTGCTCTCTCTGGAACACTAGCTCTTTCTCTTCGCCCTCTGTCCTTCCTCTTTCAATGTTCCTACCATTCTTGTTTCCCTGTTCTCCCATCCATAACCGTTCCTGGTTTAGCACCCGTACCATACCGTATTTCATTCTTGAAGAATGCTGACGTCAAATTCTACAGTGTGTGTGCCCCAGAAGGTAGACTGTTTATTGCTTAGACAATGTGTACTCAATTGAACGTCAGCTGTCAGGGAACAGATTTGTTTGGTCGCGGGGTAGTTTGTGTCCTTGTATTGCACACTATATCCTAATTCACACCGCAGAGCCGAACCGAGCTGAGCACAGCCCAACTGTACTGGGCTGGCCTGGTTACACATCCACCACCATTGCTGACCACAGCCAAACTGTACTGGGCTGGCCTGGTTACACATCCACCACCATTGCTGACCACAGCCAAACTGTACTGGGCTGGCCTGGTTACACATCCACCACCATTGCTGACCACAGCCAAACTGTACTGGGCTGGCCTGGTTACACATCCACCACCATTGCTGACCACAGCCAAACTGTACTGGGCTGGCCAGGTTACACATCCACCACCATTGCTGAAGCAGTGCTGGAAAGGACAATGTGAAAGGAAAATATCTGAGCCAGCACAGTACTGTTCGGATCGACCAGGTAGTGTGTAAAGCCCCTATTATCTAGTTGCAGTGGGGTCATATTGATTATAAACAGTAAAGGCCCCACAATAGCAAAGTGATCATGTCAGGACCCCCGGTTGCTATTTTAGTTTTTTTTGTTATTGTTCTAAAAGCAGACCATATTTCCCCGGAGTAACGTCAGGAAGGCAGGCCAGCCACTCTGAAGAGGCTAACCTAATCCCTGGTTATCAAAATGGCATTATGTAAGGCCTCTTCCCTGATCTGGAAAGACAAAATAACGACAGCAGCACAGTGTAGATTAAAATGCATTTATCACAAAATGAACCACGCATAAGGCTTAGGGTGGATCGACAGGCTCAATCAACACAATGACCAATTGACTCAAAGAATACAGCTGATTAAATGACGGGCAGACTTGCTGACTTACTTACCTGAGATTACCGCACTGACGGTGAACTGTGGTTACATTTCAATCAGGTTTCTAGGATACTGTTCGTCCAAATCAGGGGAGGCCGGTGGAGGTAGATATCGGAAGGACGGGCTCATTGTAATACGTGGTATGGAATGAGGAATGGTATCAAACACGTGTGAGGCCCGTTACAATGAGCCCGTCCTCCGAATTCTACCTCCACCAGCCTCCCCCGGTTCAGATAGCTCCTGCAGTGAGAGAGCAGGCTGCAGTGAATGTGCAGTTGAGTTTATTTCTGTCAGCCACTTTTTTGGTTTACTACTACACACCATTCCAAATGTACATTTCTTACAGCTCATTATTAATGATGTTTTTTTAACTTATCTTGGTTATCTGGTAAGTGTATTAGACTGAATAGGGTCCTAGTTCAAATATTTAGCTCAAGCAGACCACCACTGATCCACCACCACCACCACCCCAAGGAGGGGGTACGCCCCCCCCCCCACCTCAATCCCCCATGCAGCATCAATTTAGGCTCCAGGGGGAAGAATCCCTTTCAAACCCCCCCCCCCCCCCTTTCCTCCACCTCCTCTTCCTCCCTGCTCCACACCTCATGACAGCTCTCCAAAGCTATCATCATCAAGCTGGAGGGCCAGATGAGGCTGAGAGAGAGAGAGAGAGAGAGAGAGAAGGAGAGAGGGAGAGAAGGAGAGAGAGAGAGAGTGAGCTAAATGGAATATTCAGGGAGCTTATTTATAATTTCTGCTACGTTCTGATGGATTTAGCTCGCCTGCCATTTACTTTAGCAGGAAGTCTGTGGTTTGGACTGGGAGTCTATAAACATTGTCTTTTAAGGCCATGCAGAGAGGACGTCCGTGTCAGTGTGTCAGATTCACTGAGTGAAATGGGCTTAGAAGGGGAGGTACAGTAAAGTGATAAAGTACGGGGACCACAGAAACAGGCACTCCACCCTGCCTAATCATCTAATGCAACAGTGCCACAAAAGCATGTGCATTGAATTACATTATAGAGTATTTAGAGCGTTACATTAGAGCATTTATTAATACATTCGCTGTCATGCTGTCATAAAAATACATTGTGAGACATGAACTAGTTTTACTCAAAACATAAACATATAAGATATGGTAAACATACACTCTGGTAAACAACCACCAGGAGAACCAACGTCCCATTACAAGGCGTCTGGGCACTGCCCAAGTCCAGCACCGTGCCTAGAGGGTTCCGTGTCCTGAACTTAATCTATAGGTGCTGCACAGCTGCACGTACTGTAATCACATTCCTTTTCTCTCTTTTTCTTTTCCCAGCAAGGACACATAGCACTGCAGCAGGCAATCTCACCCCCACCCCCCCCACCCCCCCCCCCCACCCACCCATCCGCTCTCTCCTTCCCCCTTCACAATACTCAGCCAACACCCAACACTGTGGAGACGATCACAGCAGGGTGCGAAGAGTGTGTGTATGTGTGTGTGTGTACGTGTGTGTGTGTGTGTGTGTGTGTGTGTGTGTGTGTGTGTGTGTGTGTGTGTGTGCCTGTGTGTGTGTCCAGGTAGGCTTTACATGATATGTACACCATGCTCGTCTCCCCTACCCTGCTTTGCCTGCTGTGTGTGTGTGTGTGTGTGTGTGTGTGTGTGTGTGTGTGTCTGCAGCCAGTGGAATCATTTGACACTCAGAACACCTTAGAACATTCCTCCTCACACCCACTTCCCTTGTGCTGCCACCTACAGGTACAGTATGCAACCGCTTTCCATGTCTGATGCTGTTGTTTGGCTGGCGTTCAGTTCTCCTTCGGTGTGCGCTGAAACACAGCTACAGCAAAGTGAACGACGACGACCACAAACACATTCAAACGGCGTAACGAAGCTCACGGCAGCAGTCAAATACGGCGGCCATGATAAGTCATTCACTCACTGTCCGGCCCTGATATGGGATAAGTGTTAAACCAAACAAGGATTACTGTGATTAGCGACAACGACTGTAATCAATAGCACTGAAGAACATCTGTGGGCCTGTCAGTGTGAGCCCGGGGCTGAAGAACATCTGTGGGCCTGTCAGTGTGAGCCCGGGGCTGAAGCGCTCCGGCTGGGGGTTCTGGTTAGCGTTCCTGTTGGCCCTCGACGTGACGAAGGGCAGAGACTCACGCCCTGAGAGACTGTGAGCTGTCAGAGACGCCAGCTCGGCGATCACTTAGCAGCCATCACCCACATTCCACAGGCTCCCACCAAAGACCTGCAGTCCCCTGGCCGTGGGGGCCGGGGCCGGGGGGGTGGGGGGGTTGCGGTGGGAGAGCTTGCGCCCTCTTTGGGGGGTTGAGGTGGGAGGGGTTGTGGGAGTGGTGGTTGGAACTTCACTTATGTTTCATATTTAAGTTTCGGACCCTATTAAATTTAATAAACTTATATGACTTATATGATTTATATAACTTATACAAATATTGATATGTAGATATATGAGCTGCAAAAACGCAGTTTTGTAAGGGGGTAGTTGTAGTGGACAGTCTGAGAACCCCCAGAATCATCGCAGACATCCCGAACTAATCCTCCGGGAACACCAGCCTTGTCATTCAAAACAAAGTATTCTAGAGGGCATACTGTAGACATGAGTCTGGCATATTTTCACACAGTACCATTACTGTAGGTTTGCTAAGGGTATTCTGCAGTCATGCAGTTATGAATTCCCATTAAAGCAACCCAATCCATGACAAAAACCTGCGGTGTTTGAGAACCTTATAC
>NC_139662.1:19370214-19382714 GCF_951799395.1 Argentina silus
TCTCATGAAAGTCTCGCTCCCGCGAAGCTTCTTTCATGTTAAAAGACAACAACAGCTGGTTTGAGTGAGCTACCGACCCACAATGCTGCGCAGTGAGCGGCCCATGCTCTCACAGGACTCATCGCGATTGGTTTAGAAAACTAACTGACGCCTGGTTGGTCAGAAATGTAACTGATTTATGTTTGGTTGTAAATATAACTGATGAGTACGTAGTTCATCTGATTGTGCAACTCCCAAAATGGACATGGGACCATATGGTTATCTCAATTTGAGGTCTCCTTGGGTCGACGTTTACAGCCTGGCTATAGCCGGCTGCTTGGGTTAGCCTGAACCCTCGGTTCTGTCCTATCAGTCTGTCCAGGCGATCAGGGAGGATTTAGCCCAGGGCCTAATGTAAAGCCGGTAAACGTAGCCTACAGGGCATTAGCTTAGCATAGTTTTCCTACAGGGCTAGACTACCTGAGCTCTGATCTGGGTGTTAAGTCTGCAATCTCGTCTGAGCAGCTCACGGAAACACAAACAAACAAACCGACAAACAAACAAACAGTTAGATTCTCTCTGAGACGCCTGACATGAAGCTCTTTCTAGGCACAAATATAATAGTGCATTTAGATTCAAAATGTTTAACTGTCTGATCTACTAAATGATTAATGTGATTTATTTGGACAGTGTGACCATCAAAACAAATTAAGTCTTGATTTGAGACCGATAAGTAACCTCGATATTAACTTCAAAGAGTTATCATATTGGCATAGCAGACACAACTACACACATACACGCACACGCACACGCACACGCACGTGCACGCGCGCGCACACACACACACACACACACACACACACAAACACAAAAAAATGACCTAGGTTACCCACTAAGGCATGATGAGACTACTAGGCCCTCAATATTTGTTTTTGAAAAGGATCTTCTTTTATGAAGAATGATCTGTGTGATTTCCCACTAAGACCACGCCAGAGAAAGGGCCCCAGCCCAGCCTGGGTCTAGATGTGTAATCCAGCCCAGGGGGGACACAGCTCTCAGTGGGGGGACTGGGATCAGTGACAGGCGGAGAGAGAGAGAGAGAGAGAGAGGCCAGCGATGCGGATGACAGGCAGACAACAAACCCTGCATCCTAATTCCACCCCAATGTCATTACTCTGTGTGTGTGTAACGATTAGACAAATTCATCATTATCTGTTGCTAACGACGCCTACAAAAACCAGCTGAGGTTAATGAGTTATTGGATAAAGGGGAAATACTTGCACACGGGCACAAAGGAGTGATTGATGGCACATTACTACTGTACAACACTGTACACACACACAGAGTATCATAGGAACACATTATTACTGTACAACACTGTACACACACACAGAGTATCATAGGAACACATTATTACTGTACAACACTGTACACACACACAGAGTATCATAGGAACACATTATTACTGTACAACACTGTACACACACAGAGTATCATAGGAACACATTGCTGGGCTGTGTCTACCTCACGACCCTCATTCTCTTGACTATGGCAAAAGAAATAAAGAGCATGTAATATGTGCATTGTCTCATATGATTGATGTGTGTCATCAACACCACCTGTACGATATGAGTGGCTTACCATAGGCTTACCACCGGGTGGCTTACCATAGCACTCCTCCACAGACAACATTAGCCTATGTTATATTTTCTTTAATACAGTGATAACATGAAGCCTGGGCGAGGTTAGAATAGAGACATTGGTGTAGTGACACGATCATGCCTACTTTTTTAGTAGGGTTTAACTGTCATTTTTCAGTCACACAGGGCTATCCTATTTGAATACTATTTGAGTGCAACAGGTTGTAAACTACCTCTTGTCTGTCTTTCATTAAAAAAACCGACGGGGTTCCTTTTTCTTCTTCGAAGTAGGCTAAATGGTGTCCACACAAAAAAGAATCTGCTTTCTACAGATCATAATGTGACATTTGTAAGGGTGACATGTTTTGTGTTACATACAAGTTATTTGGGAAGAATGTGAAAGTGCTACTGCTGCAGGACAAAGGCTATTCTCCCCAGTGGGCAGTTGGAGAGGATTTCTCTTCAATCAAGGGGGGAGGAAACAGCTAACTGTACCGGCTTACTGTACTTCCACAATTCCACCATTAACAAGGACAAACATCCTTCTGAGTGCCCTTATTGTTTTCATGTAATGGTCTTCCCATTCATTATGTGTCTGCCTTACCTTGTCCCATTGGCAGTAGACAGTAACACAACAGTTACCGTAGTACAGAATGCACCCAGCCCCCATACAGCCCCCCCCCCCCCCCCCCCCCCCCCCCCCGCGCGCCCTCCCCCTCCTCACGAACCCCCCCACCCTTGGAGAAAAGTACAAAGCGTCCCTTGTGTAGGAGCACACGAGACCTGAGTGATACTGCTTTATATTATCATGGTATTCTGTCTCTCTCTCTCTCTCACACACACACACACACACACACACACACAAACACAGCCGGCCGGCCGAGGCGGTTCATTCAGCCTGCTGACCTTCAGCTAGCCCCTGGGTCCTTGGCATGACGCACAAACAACATACAGCAGACCCCACACACAGCTCTAACACACTGCCCCACACACACAGCTCTAACACACTAATGTCTCAACACACACAGCTCTAACACACTGCCCCACACACACACACAGGTCTAACACACTGCCCCACACACACAGCTCTAACACACTGGCCCCACACACACATACAGCCCCCCACACACACACACACAGCTCTAACACACTGGCCCCACACACACAGCTCTAACACACTGGCCCCACACACACATACAGCCCCACACACACACACACACAGCTCTAACACACTGGCCCCACACACACAGCTCTAACACACTGCCCCACACACACAGCTCTAACACACTAACATCTCAACACACTGCCACACTGGTTCTTGGAATGTAACATCCAATGAAATTTCCGGTACATTCTCCCATCGCTCTGTCCAGTTTAATCCAAGCCAGAACGGCTAATCTAAAATTCTCCAGACCTTGAGAAGAGGCGTTAGAACTACGTGATTTGGAGGTACGGTTAAGCTAAGACTAAGTCTATGTCAGTATAGTCGAACACAAAATCCATTAGCAAGGCACAGAAACTAAACAGATACTTTAGCCCCTTCTTGCAAAGACACAACTTACTACAGCTGTACAAAAGACAAAACAAACAACACTGAAAGCCATAAACAAGCCAGTACACAAACCAAGCTAAATATTATGACACACAGCACAAACCAAAAATAAACTTACGAGGGTTATTGACTGAGCTGTCGCCTGTCTGGGTCATTAAATAAGTTCCCACCCTATAAAATGTCTCATCAGGCCTAGCCAAACCTGGAAGCTCAATGGCGACTGCCTTCCTACCTGTTTCCAGAGGAACTTGTCTTCCTGGTTGAACTGCCAGGTGGTGACCAGGTGTATGGTGGACAGCACCGCTCCACTCACCACCGCCGCCCTCATCCTCACAGGCAGCAGCGTGTAGATGATGTAGATGAAGAACACGGACCACCAGATCCCCTCCGAGGCGCTGCGGGGCGCCACCATCAGCACCCCGAACACCTGCACCAACACCAGCACCCCGATCACCAGGTAGCTGACCATCCACATGTAGTCCTGGTGGAAGCCGTTGCGGTTGCACACCACCATGAGGGCCATGAAGAGGGCCATGGCCACGGAGAGGGCCGAGGAGTAGGCCACGTGGGGGGGGGCGTGGACACAGTGGAAGGTCAGCATCACGCCGCACACGATCACCAGCACGCCCATCAGCATGGTCAGGGAGCTCTGGTTGAGCCTGAAGAAGTAGCGCTGGTACAGGCGCTCCAGCTTACGCGACTGGAACTTCTTCGACTGGAACACCCGAACCACCCTGAGCCAGCAGTCCGCAGCCGTCACCCCCCCGTTGGGGCCGTCGTCCCCCCCCTCGCTGCTCCCGCCGTTGCACCCCCCCTTCCTGCCCTTCAGGTCCCCGTCCTCAAAGCCCAGGTCGACGGATTTCAGCCCCACCCCTTCCCCGGCGGCCCCCCCTCGTTTGCCGTAGTGGTCTTCCTGCCAGCCGCAGCGCACGCCGAAGTTGCCCCCCCCACCCGCCGCCCCGGCCCCCCCTCCGCGGTGGTGCTGGTGGAGGGGGGCTCCAGAGGGGGGCTCCATGGCGTCCGGGTCCCGCAGGCAGCTCATGTAACGCGGGTTGCAGAGGGACGAGCCTCCCTTCCGCTTGGACTTCTTGCCATTGCGCTCCCCCCACGCGGTCTTGCGGTCGTCCACTCTGGCCACTAGGAAGCCGCTGAACCAGGACATTCTGTGTGGGAGGGGGGACAAGCACAGCAGGGGAAGGGGGGTAGGGTGGGGGGGGGGGGGGGGGGCAGAGTAGAGGGACAAGAAAGATATGAGTTACCATGAAAATACTCAAACCAAAACAGACAACAAAATATGTTTTATTGCCTTGTTTAAGATATAATTATATAATTAAGACTTTTTTTTTTTTATCCCATCATCCTTGCATTGCAAAAAAATTAAATAAGCAATAACAATCCTGTGTATGTGTGTCGATTGTAGTTCTAAGGTGGCCAGTGGGAGCTGTTCGCTACATTACCTGTTTGGGTTCTGGTACATGTCCCAGCCCTATCCTCTTCAGCCGGTCCACTCATTTATCCCAGTGGGCAGAGTTAAGAAGAAGTGATGGATATTAGAGGCAGGGAGGCGGTGCAGGAGAGGAGCCACTCAACCCCAGAGTCTCGAGCCAGAGCAGGTGGTGGTGAAGGCCGGGCTCAGGAGATCACGCTACGATCAGGATCTCCACTGCTTCTGGGTCTGGAGGGAGAGGGACAAAACAAAACAAAAGTAGGGCAAGAGTTAGGACAGTATTAGCTGCCATAGGAACGCAGGCAGGAGTCATGGATAGCTTGGTCTAATTTCATTCGAGCAGCGAAATATAGCAAACTTGGTTAAACCTAGACATGGACCAGTCCGGTGGTGGATTGACTCATGATAAGAGATTTAACAGAAACATGTGAAATGTGAAAACACATTGTGGACAACTGTCATCACTGCTAAGGAATCACGGATGGGAAGAGTCATTATCACTGAGTAATTATCTTACTGATGGAGACCAGATCAGAGGAAACTAATCAGATTGTGCCAGCAACATGTACAGGATGTACATTTGTACTACAGTTGTACTGGACCCAGAGTCTCCTTCTGTGGTGGAGAAGTGTACGTTCCCACTACAGATACAGATTGAGGGTCAGTGTTAGTCTTTACCAGCTGTTGTTGGAGGTTTGCATTGGCGTAGGAAAAAGCTCAACCTTGATCTGTGGATAATAGAGACCTCTATCTTGACTTAAAGCCTTGTTGCTATTGACCTGCCATTACTACTGTCAGGGTTACTTCTACTGAATGAATAAGAAAAAACTGGGATTCCCCATGATGTCCCTATGAGAAAAGGAAAACTAACTATACAAACACTAGTCTTTTGTTTTTGCTTAGCACTGGTAGGGAAATACCAATATGGGAGTAATGATCTATTTTACTCCATTCCGCTAGGTTCTATTTTACTGAGATGCTATTTTTAAATCACTGCGCACATATAATAGTTATTACATTGTTATACGTGCATTGCTATTGCACTGTTTTACACTGGTATTCAATCAACCCCATCATCATCATCATCATCATCAGAATGATACAGCCTCAAAGTATTTTCTAACAGCAACAGAATTAGGTCTCGGTGGGACTTGAGCTCTTGAACGTGCATATTCCAAATCTAAATGCAACGCCGCTCTATTGGATCAATAGGCCCACTTGCATTTTTTTCCGGGAGTACGAGCAGCCGCTCGTGTCGTGTTGTGTTGTTGAAGCAAAAATAGAATTTCCTCGCGACGGCTATCTTGCGCCTTCTCTGGCACATATCCGTTCAGACTGCTGGTTATGGCTTCTGGTGGATCGTGAGGGCTTCGTCGACAGCTCAAACACACTGGCTTAGTCCTTTCTCTCCCCGTGTACAAGGTCGACCAGTGCCCCTATTGATGTCGTGGTGTTGCCAATTCGTTCAACAGCAACAATTACCTCGGTGTTTGTATAGTGGCGGCTGTCATCCTGCGCGAATCAGTGGTTTCCTCGCAAGCGCTTGTAGAATGGTGTAGGGGCTATTCCTGGGGGACGTTTGCACGACATTTCAACCGGACAGCGGCATACTAGCCTTACATAACACAGACAGCTTGTCCATAAAGGCTGCCATCCGTTCGTAATTGTTCTTAATCAGATTCGTCTTTCCGTTTTAGAGGACATCTCCTGTTATAGTCTACTCAGCGGTGAGAGGAGCGCATCGAACGAAGTAAATACATAATTTGATGGCATCCTCCTCAGGACAGGCAGCTTGTTATGTTCATTATGCAGACTTTAATTAGTCTCACGTGTAGCCTAAAAACATAGATTCTTGAACGCGGTAATAGAATGCTGGTTACAGCATGGTAAAACTGGATCCATAGTCTGCAGCATGCACAGGCCGTACGAGAGGCTGTATCGTATCGCCCGCATTCACAAACTCGTTACATAACAGTATCTGTTCAGTGGAGCCTATGTGACAACCACAGCAGAGATCACAGCTATTACCATTTTCGAAGCTGTTACAGTAGCAGTGTGCGGTATTTGTAGGCTACACTGCATGTCACACCCGACCGCCAAGAAACCATACGTGTCCTGTCCTTCAACCAAAGGAGAAAAGATTAAGTATATCATGCCATGACAAACAAACGATATGAGTCAATGAACACGACAGATAGCCTATTTGAAAACAGACTCTGTTCCACATTCCAACGCAGCGGCCATGACATCGGATGCAACAAAACACATCAGCTGTAATCTGCAACATGTACATCTAGGTCTACTAAACGTTTTGGACCCCCATTTAATTTTTTAAAGAAAATACAAAAATGGCAACAAAACCAAGTGTTGGGATTTGGTTATTCATTCTGGATAGCCTATCCCTGCAGCTGCGACCTTTGCGAGTGCTACAACAGCAATAAGTATAACAGCAATGCCTGACAGCAGTCATTTTGGGAGCCTTCTGTCAACCATCAAACTCAAGAGATGTGATGTACTCTAGCTAAACCATTCTATTATTAGGCTTGACACGACTTGCATACTGTATACCATGGTGAAATACCATGAGAAACATTGAACAGCACTACCACCGGGCCATCACTGCAATAAACCCTGAGGACTCAAAAGGCGCACGGCCCTATAATAACATTCCACCTACGGCTCTGAATACGCATCACTATGCAGTTTTTTCTATATAAACCTGTATAAGGCACACATTTTGATGAGGTCATTCTGCCCTTAACCGCATACGGCTAAATCACATTACATATAACGTGCAAATACTCGGACGAATCATGCTGGAAGGAGGACTAACTCACCATCATCCTTCTCTATTCCTGTCCAACCTAGTTCGCATTAAACAACCCAATCTTGGCAAGGATAGGCCGATGTCCCGGTGCCGTTGACGTTGAGAGTGGTCAGTGTGGGGGGGACCAATAGTGACAAACGGTTTTACGATAAATATCGTTCTCACTGTGGCTCTCCTGTCGTTTTCTCTCTCCACTCCCTTGCCTCCCCCTCTCTCTCTTTCCCCTCTGCTTTTAGACGCGCCGCCGCCGCTCACACTCTCCAGTCATTCAGTCCTCTCAGCAACTCGGTACTCCCTCTAGTGGTAAAAGTCGGCATGAGAGTAATGCAGGGTATGAACCCCAATGGTATGAACTTCATTCTCTGTCTCACCTGCCGCCCATATTTAGGTATATGGTTGCGATGGGGAGAGGTTGTCAGGTAGACTACCCACTTTGTCCAACACTAGTTGACGATTTTTCAAAATTCTTAATAGCTGACAGACTATAGATAATACATTCTAAATAGCTGATGCCTGAATCCTCCTATCCCTCTGTGCAGAAATCAGCAACTGGTCCCAATAAATGGCACAATCTACTTTCCACTCTGAGTAACCAGATACCAAGTAGGCTTACCAGCAGATAACAACGTGTGATAACCAACAGATAACAGATGAGAACTTTATTGACGCCTCTGTCCTTCTGCAACTGCTGATGTCTGAGGTGGAGAGAAGTGAAATGTTAAAAGGTAGAGTAAATAGACAAGTGTTTGTCTAGTGCTCAGCTGACTAATGTGTATGCACGCACTACAGCCAAACTGGCAGGTTCACTGTTGCCTGAAGGTAGGGCAAAGCGGTGCCCGTTGTTACTATTTGACTAGTCACGTACAGTACAGACGCCATTATAAGTGTGCACAGGTATAGCACACAACACACTTTCACACACAGACTTCTTCTTTTAAAAAACAATAAATTGTTGGTCACATCGCTTTCTGAGGTAAACGACAGCTGGCAATTTGATGTGAAAGACGGTGACAGATCCTCCGTGCCAAAGTCAATCGAAAAGACAAGAAAAAGTCCTAAAAGTCCTTATTCTGGACACCCATCTGTATGTACATGTGCCACCTGCAGTTACACCAATGACTGTCGATTCGCCAGACAATCTTAGTGACTGATGATTAATGGCCGCCAACAGTACTCATCATCAAGTGATTGAAGGCCTTGGTGTCTGATTGTGACAGGCGTGAAACACAGGAAATGGCCCAGGGATGTTCATATGTCACAGGACTCTGAAATACCAGTCACTGAGATTTGACTGGAGACAACCCCCTCCCCCCTCCCGTGTGTGTGTGTGTGTGTGTGTGTGTGTGTGTGTGTGTGTGTGTGTGTGTCTCTCTCTTTCTCTCTCTCTCTCTCTCTTGCTCTCACTCACACCCTCTTTTACTCTTACTCTGTTTCTTCACAGCACACTGAAGTCTTTCTAGAAAAGCGTCAACCCGACTATTCTGGGTCCTAGGCTCATAGAAAACTAATGGCAAAGGCACTCCACTTTGTGATCCTCTCCCTGCAAAACCCCAGAGAAACACTTACTGAGCTTGGCTGCTAGGGGGCACTGCAGATCACAATTGTCAGCAGTCAGTGCTCCAGAGAACCTCGTTTTACTAGACGCTTCCAGTCAGCCGTATTAGCCTGGGTACTAGGTTAGTACCAGTAATTGCCCTCAGGTCTGGGGTAGGACCACCGTTGATTACCACCACCATCCCATATAAGACGTATAAAGCTATAAAACATTCACTTAAAATTGGCAGATGTAAAAAAAATTTCTTCTTTTTTTAAAATTTATTATTATTATTATTATTATTATTATTATTATTATTATTATTATTATTATTATTATTATTATAATTTTTTTTTACATTTTTTTCTCTCATATTGATAAGAGCTTTTCTTTTTTCAAGCTCAAGAAAAGGAAGTGCATATAAGGCGTGTGGCCTACATGTACGCTGCATATGATAATAAAATAATATAGCCCACATATAGTCAGCCTATTGCTAACATACGTTTTTATCCATGAATCATAGGCGTATTGGCAACAGAAATTATAAACATGGTCGTAAATAACATGTGTTGCAGAGACTGATTGAAAATACGGCATAATTCTATTTCTGCTCGGATTAGTTTTCATGCCAATTAAGCCGTCTGTGAGACCCTGTATACGCACAGGAGAGGGAGGGGGAGACTCTCCTGGGAGAGAGAGGGAGAGAGAGAGAGAGGGAGGGAGGGAGGGAGGGGGGGGGTGCATAGCATACAGGGATGCTCAAATCAACAGCGTAACTGAGACCTGTGTGTGAAAAGGGCTATACAGCTCGACTCGATAGCCTTACCGTGGTATATTTGCTGTGATATTTTGAATGCACACTGTATCTTTTATTGGTCGTGTAGATCTACAATCTCGGCTCCACAAACACTCTCACTACACTACTACAGTGCGCCCCTTCTCTTCCACTGCATATAGATGTGTTTCGTATCACCGTTTCTTCCAATAACCCATGTCTGTGTGCATCCCGCCTCCCTGCGCTCTCAAATAGATGGTGCAAGTCAAAATGTCCAAAACGTCCGCAGACCCGCTGTCTGGTGTCGAAACCGGCTCACAGTCTCACTATTTTCAGGTAGGTCTTTTCGTTTTTAATGTCACTCGGAAAAGTGCAGACTGAAAATGGTTAATGTTTTTGCTACTTGTTGTTGAAATGAAAGCATAGCGTTGGCAATAGTTTCTACCTACGCCAGTGAAATAGCGCTTTGAAACTGCAGATTGATGCCAGTACAGCAGTAAAGCGATACGACGCGATATAAAACTAGTAATTATCGTAAGGATTTAAACAGTTGTCGATTTAATCGCGGGATTAGACAGAGTAGGCTCGATAGGTTATAGACCCTACAATTTAATTTAGCTAAATTGCGATGGATGTTCTCTCTCAGATTTCTAACCGCAAATCAGGCCTATTCTTCTGATTTCCATGCATTGTGCAATGGTGTTTTATTATTTATTTTTAATGCATTTCCTGTTAAAGCTCTGCATATAATGCGTTATTCAAGGCGTTGAAAAACAAAACAGATCAACACAGTATGGGTTCTTTATTTCACAATCGTAATGGTTCAAGATCTTGGTAAAGAAACAGTGAATATCAAGCACTTCATGACAGGTGTATGTTGAAGTTTGACTCACCTGTAGCCTACAGTAGGTCTGCGAGCGCTTTTATTAAAAAGCTATTCGTGTTCACTCCACTCTCTGGCCTACGGTAGACCTACATGTAAAGACTTTATCAATGTTCTCATCAAGTACTGGATAAAAACGAATATCATCCACCGAATGGTGTTCAATCATAACAACGGTCCAACATACTATTTCCATGATATATGATTTGTGGTCTAGGCCTGTAGGAAACGAACATGGTGTTGGCTATTTGGTGAAGCCTCGGTCGCAGAAATGCACATGATATACTGAGCAGAGAGGAAAATAGGCTAGGGAGAAAACTACAACGAGGAGTTGCAACACCTCTGGTGTCTTCAATGACTTGTCTGTATCAGGGCTGAAGTCCTGAACAGCCATACCCAATTAAGTAACTGACCGAACTGCCTTTTTCTTTACCTTCCTACCCCATCCCATCATCTTCCATCACTACCTCCATCATCCTATAATGCACCCTCTCTCATGTTCATCACTGCCTCCTTTCTCCTCTCTCTCTTTTTACTGTGACTTACCCCCCCCCCCCCACACACACACACTTCTGTCTTCTGTTTCTCAACCCCCATCCCTCTCTCCTTTCCCCATGTCTCTCTCTCTCCCTCCTTTCCCATCCCTCTCTCCTCTGCCACAGCTGCCCAGGAAGTTGCCTAAGAGGAAGAGCCGGTTCAAACATTCGGATGGCAGCACGTCCTCGGACACCACCTCCAGCTTCATCAAACGACAGGTGACGTCTTTCTTCAATTTGACTTCAACTACAATTTTGTAGGTGTACCTCACTGGCCCCATATCATCTAACCCCCTGGTAATCAAATGCACAGTGTGAATGAAATGCCCAAATGCCCAAATGCCCTATTCCAGCAGTAACATTCTGTAAGCACTAGGCTGTGAAAGGGTGAGCAGCGAAGACCCTGTGATTCCCCTTGGTCAAAAAGTTATGTTTTGTCTCATGATGGTGCAGAACTAATGTTATCATGTCTGTCTATCCAGAAATGATTTGAAGCCTACGGGTTATTGTTGCTTCTTAGTATCAAGACATCACAAGACATTTGTAATGCTGGCAGCATCAGTCAGATAAACTGAAAGTATTTGAGCTTGTTGAGTACTGCTGTCTGTGTGTTATGTGTTGTATATGACCATCCTGAGGCATCAACTGATGTGCGATGTCAGCCTCCTCTCCAACGGCTATATGGATGCTCTACTGTACTGTAGTTGTGTTCCTTCTGTTGTTCTCATGATGCTCACTAGAGGGCAGTATAGGCATGTGTAATAGCAGTGTGTTACATGAAAATCCCAACCCAGCCCAGTTTTTTAATTAATGTTTTCAGGTCAAGTGAGCGCGAGCAGCAGGGGTGGAGATTTGGTGTTATTTAAGAGAGTCTTGAGAACTGGAAGAAAAAATAGAAAGAGATAAATTAGGTTAAGACGAACTGTCACAGAATTTTCATTCGTCACTCACATCGCCTAAAACAGTCTTGCTTGTCTGGTTGTCATCTTCCCTTTTCTCTGTTATTTCACACAGTTAGATCAGTGGGGGTATGACTGTTTATTTTTCATTTGGCATGTTTGGTTTTGGTTTTCCGCCTGTCTGTTTCTGCAGATGTATCTGATTTGGTAACTGTGTCAGTGCGGATGCCACTGACAGTGGCAGTGTGGGGTAGGGGCCTGCATAGGGGGACCTTGAGTACCCGTAGAGTCGTGGTGTGGCAAAATCAAACAGCTTAAATCAGGTTATAGTGCATGAGTCCCAGACTGACAACACTGGGCTCCAGAAGCCTCATTTTCCCCTTGACTATGGGAGCTGAGAGGGAACGCATGTAAAAATGAATAGGACT
>NC_139662.1:19395214-19415214 GCF_951799395.1 Argentina silus
TGAATTGAACTTCTAATGGAATACAGTTATTGTCTTCATGAAACATTTGTCAATTGTATGCTTCTGATTAAGCCAATAAGAACTTTCTCTCTCTCTCTCTCTCTCTCTCTCTCTCTCTCTCTCTCTCTCTCTCTCTCTCTCTCTCTCTCTCTCTCTCTCTCTCTCTCTCTCTCTCTCTCTCTCTCTCTCTCTCTCTCTCTCCTCTCCTCCTCCCTCTCTCAGGTGCTCCAGAGGCTGATTAAGTCCAGGGGAAAGTCTCAGAGCAAACACCTGAATGTGCAGTTGATGGCTGGGGACAAGCTGTCTCAGTGTCCCCCTGTGAGTGGAGTATTCATTTCTACCACCATTTATAACTATCAAATTCCCTGGAGAATTCCCTCATTTTGTGGCATCTCACTGTGTGTTTTGTACTGAGCTAAGTGTATACACGTAGGTGAAGCGTTGTCGAAATTACTGCTCTCTCACCTATAAATCCATTTAGATCAGTTGTCAAAAAAAAGCACAGAAAGCAAGAGGCACTGATGATTTCAATATTGGGACATAACCATGATACACTCACCAAACACTTTATTAGGAACACCTGTACACCTTCTCATGGTGGAGGTGGTGGAACACCTGTACACCTTCTCATGGTGGAGGTGGTGGAACACCTGTACACCTTCTCATGGTGGAGGTGGTGTAATGAAAAGTTGTTGAAAGTGCTTGAAAGTGCACCTGAAAAATCTGCAGGAATTGCGTGATGCAAACATGTCATCATGGACCAGAATTTCAAAGGAATGTTTCCAACGTCTTGTGGAATCAATGCCACGAAGAATTGAGGCTGTTTTGAGAGAAAAGGGAAGCCCTACCCAGTATTAGTATAGTGTTCCTAATAAAGAGCAAAGGGGGGCCCTACCCAATACTAGTATAGTGTTCCTAATAAAGTGTTCGGTGAGTGTACATGTTCATATTCTTCCTACTCTTCCACCAATAGGAGATGTTTGATGTCATTTTGGATGAGAACCAGTTGGAAGATGCCTGTGAGCATTTGGCTGAATACTTAGAGGTCTACTGGCGTGCCACTCATCTGCCAGGTACCACCCCCCTCAACCCTCTACTGGAGCAGAACCTGATGACCCCGCCCTCAGCCATCTCCAGCCTACAGGTGAGATAATAACATACGCCATTTAGCCGACGCTTTTATCCAAAGGGACTTACATTGCAGTGAGCACTACATTTCAGTATATATGGTCCCAGCAGGAATCAAACCCACAACCTAAGCTTTGTTAGCGCCATGCTCTACCAACTGAGCCACAGAGATGTTCCTATGTGGATTAAAGGGTAGATTGATAAATGGCAAATGCAAAGTGGGATGCCTGGGACACCCAACTTTGATGTCACCCCGTTGTAGTTGAGATTTTAAACGGTCAGGGTTAAGGTTGGGTTAGGGTTACATCATGGCTATGGTTAGGGTTAGGGTAAGGGAAAGGGTTAAAGGAATGGTTCAACCTAATTTTATATTTGGTGAAATATTGGGTTAGGGTTAGTGAAAGCTCTCACTGACCAGTAGTGAAAGCTTCTTCGGTCCTCCAGTCTCCACTTTGCGACCGCAGAACACCAACTGACAGGATTCCAACGTCCCTAAATTAGCATAGTTTAAATTACATTTAAAAATCTGCTCACAGCTAGTAATCACTCCGGGCCGAGTGCCTGTCCAGCCAGGGGAGTGCCTGGCTGTGTGTGAGCCTAGGAAGAGGAAATAGTTCCAGTTCTGAGTAAATCGATTATAGAGACTGTAATTGATTGATTTTCAATAGAACGCACATCAGAAAATCCCTTTCAAGCATAAATCGCAACTAAACTTTCTCTGAAGTTTCAATTAAAACGATGCTAAATTAGATTAGATTAGATTAGATTCAACTTTATTGTCATTGTGCAGAGTACAAGTACAGAGACAACGAACTGCAGTTAGCTTCTAACCAGAAGTGCAAAAAAGCAGAAAAGTGCAGTGTGAACAGTATATACAGGTAGTGCAGTATATGCGCAGTATAGTAGTGTAGTATAGTATAAGTAGTGCAGTGTAAGCAGTATATGAATTAGCAGTAGCATTATAAGCAGAATAAATAGAATGCAGTGTGAACAGTGTAAGCAGCATATGAACTGTATAGGCAATGCAGTATAAGCAGTATATATGTATTAATAGTAACATTAGAGTAAATAGCAGAATAAATATGGAATGCCATATAAACAGTATAAACAGGTATGTACAGTATGTACAGATATGTGCAGTGTATTAACAGTAGTATTAAAAGAAAGATATAAGGATATGTGCGTTATGAACAGTATAGACAGATTATGAACAGTATAGACAGATTATGAACAGTATAGACAGATTATGAACAGTATAGACAGATATGTAGAGAAGAGCAGTGGTATGTAGTAAGAGCAAATTAGGGATGTTGGAATCCTGGCTATTCGAAACGGCGCTGCTAACTGTTACCCTGAGGTAGCTGCAGTAGCGAAGTGGAGAATGGAGAACCAGAGAATGCTTCACTACTGGTCTACGAGGAGAACTCAGGGTAAGATATTTCACCTAAAGGTGAAATTAGGCTGAACCATCCCTTTAAGGTTAGGCTTAGGGTTTAGAGTAGGGTCGTCCCAAGGATCCCACTTACCATCTACCATTGATAAATAGGGTTGGTGAGAATGGAAAGAAAGGAGAGCTGTGATGATGAATAGTGTTAGGAGGGGATAGGGTAGGAGTACAGAGGGGGAAGACGGAATAGGAGTTTGAGAATAGATTGATTTGAGAGTTAAGGTTGAAAATGGAGAATTAGGGCAGATGATGGCGTGATGTACAGGATAGTGTGGAGGACAGGAGGGGAGAATAGAGGACCGTGTGCCGGAAGTGTCTGTCATAAGAACCACGTCACGTCTGACCCATCAGTGCAGAGAGTGTACATACATACTGTACTGTAAGTGTTTATGTGGGTTGTGTTGTATGTTGCCACTGTCCACACAAAGTGTTTTCATCCCAGATTCCCCACTTACCTTCCTTTCTCATATCTGAAGCGCCCTCCAGTGTTGACATGTTGTAAGTGTCTCTTTCTGTCCTCTCACTCATCCCTGCTTAACATTTTTGCAGTTTTCTGAAACACAGGAATTAATTGAATGAGCGCTTACGAAATGGGGTGAGTAGCAGGGTTTACCTATGTGCACTTTCCACCCCAATGACCCTCTATACCCACCACCCCCCAACCCCACCCTGAGCCAACGCAAATGGAATAAGACCAACCAATGTGTCTTATTCCCCCCCCCCCCCCCCCCCCACTTAATAAATTCCCCTCCACACACAGAATAACTAATATTCGAACCCCCTCCATCTCCGCTCCAGATGCAACCTCGCTACATATGATTGACACCGTGCTACCAGCTTCAAAGACAATTCACAAAGCAGACACAGGTTCAGGGGTTTGAAACGTGAAAGGGACATGTACATAGTGACTGTTAAACCCTGTGACTGTTTAAAAGTCAATGAACATATACAGTACCAGTCAAAAGTTTGGACGCAAACTTGCCAAGAGTGTGCAAAGCTGTCATCAAAGCAAAAGGTGGCTACTTTGAAGAATCTGAAATATAAAACATATTCTGGTTTGTTTAGCACTTTTTGGTTTACTACATAATTCCATATGTGTTCCTTCATAGTTTTGATGTCTTCAATATTAATCTACAATGTAGAAAATAATAAAAAAAATAAAGAAAAACCATTGAATGAGAAGGTGTGTCCACACTTTTGACTGGTACTGTATTTTGGAAAAAGAAAAGAAACAGCTCACTTCTCTCTGGTCTTTCTGACAATGCTGACGTACAGTATGAATGACCTAACCCTAACCCTAACCGTAACCAGAGTCATAAGATGACAGCCCATAACCACATTACAGTAATAATGTGATTATACACACTTTATGATGTATTAGATATTTGATCTTGTCAAGTAAGTGGAGCTGACTCCATTACCAGACTTATGCTTTGTGAATGATATGCCCTATCACGCTCGCACAGAATGCTACCCTGAATGAAACCGCTGGCTAATGAACAAATGCTTGTCTGAAGAATGACCAAGAAAAGGACAAGTCCGAATGTGTAAAAGGTTTGATGATTGAGATTTTTCCAGTCGACTTTACTGTTGTTTAGTCCTAAGATTCTCAAAAGGTTGAGGTTTAAACAACATAAAGAGTACGTAAGAGTATGTAAGACTTGCCACTGAAGACACTGTTAGTAACATTGTAATAACAAGTCATCTTAAAGCCTCTCTCTCCTTATTATCACCCATCATTTAAGCGTTCCTCTACCACTGGTGGCTTCTCCTTGTGAGTGTCATTTGTCTATAGACATCTGTAGTCTTCTGTTTATGTTTGCTGTGTGTCCATGAGTTCTAGCTTGAGAGGCAAAGTCATTTGTCTTTGGTGTAATGACAGTTAAAAAGGCTACTTTTGGACGTTGCCCCCGATACTGGAATGGAGTTCTCATTTCATTTCTCCCCCCTCCCCCCCCCCTCTCTCTCTCTCTCTGCCTCCCTCTCTCTCTCTCTTTCTCTCCTTCCATCACCATGCCAAACAACCTTAGAATCAGAACCAGCCCCAGCAGCAGCAGCAGCGCGGGGGTGTGGCGGTGGAGGAGGAGGAGCCAGGGGAGGAGGCCCCCTCCCCACTGGAGCAGGACAGCCTGATGCAGTCTGACGAGGCCAGCGACTCCCTGTCCCGTGGCGGGAGGGGCGGCCCGCGCCTCCGGGGTGACGAGGAGGACGAAGAACCGGACGAAGAGCCGGAGGAAGAGGAGGAAGCGGAAGAAGAGGAGGAGGAGGAGGAGGAGGAGGAGGAGGATGAGTACGGGTCCCCCTGCCATGCCCACTCGTACAGGGACATGTACCCCACGCACCGCGGGCACCCCGGTAGCGTCCACAGCGCCAACGGGCACGAGGCGCAGGATCGACTGCTCCAACGTGACGCCCAGCAGGGGCACAACCAACGCAACAACCGTCAGCGCAGCCGCCCCTGGCCCCGAGACCACTACTGAAGCACTGACACACCCCTGGCCCCTAGACAACTACTGAAGCACTGACACACCCCTGGCCCCTAGACAACTACTGAAGCACTGACACACCCCTGGCCCCTAGACAACTACTGAAGCACTGACACACCCCTGGCCCCTAGACAACTACTGAAGCACTGACACACCCCTGGCCCCGAGACCACTACTGAAGCACTGACACACCCCTGGCCCCTAGACAACTACTGAAGCACTGACACACCCCTGGCCCCTAGACAACTACTGAAGCACTGACACACCCCTGGCCCCTAGACAACTACTGAAGCACTGACACACCCCTGGCCCCTAGACAACTACTGAAGCACTGACACACCCCTGGCCCCTAGACAACTACTGAAGCACTGACACACCCCTGGCCCCCGAGACCACTACTGAAGCATTGACACACCCCTGGCCCCTAGACAACTACTGAAGCACTGACACACCCCTGGCCCCTAGACAACTACTGAAGCACTGACACACCCCTGGCCCCTAGACAACTACTGAAGCACTGACACACCCCTGGCCCCCGAGACCACTACTGAAGCACTGACACACCCCTGGCCCCCGAGACCACTACTGAAGCACTGACACACCCCTGGCCCCCGAGACCACTACTGAAGCACTGACACACCCCTGGCCCCTAGACCACTACTGAAGCACTGACACACCCCTGGCCCGGAGACGAGACCCAAGATCGCAAATTCACATCCAGCCACCAGACGAGCACCGAGGAGCGCTCCCCCTGGCCCCTAGACAACTAGACACAGTACTTAGATTGCAAATACACCCCCGACCACAACAGACCCACTAAGACGCAGCAAGTGTGCCCCTCTTTCACTCCCAACCCCATCCTCGACAAACGCAGTTCAACCACTGAATCAGGGCAATCACAATAGACCCCGTTTCTTTAAATCTAATCACAGGGGCGTCAGCCTCTGTTATTATAGTGTATCTATAGAAATATAAAGTATTTAATGGGCCTTTTCCGCTGACAGCAAAAGTCCTAATACTTGCGCTTTTTGATTGATCCACCATTATAGGTGACTGGTTTGTATTATAAAGGAGGAGAAAACTATGGCCATTCTAGATGGTCTATTTCTATAGGTCTATCTCTATAGAACTGCTGTGCACATCGCCACCTCATAAGATCCCACTCTTCCAGGCACCAGTTTTCACTCCAATGAGAACAATGGGGATTTCCAGATTTCCTGACCTCCCCTGGGTCACGTATTCCAGATTCTATAAGTCAACAGGGCTACTATTCACTTCTGCAATGGGAAGGTTTCAGGCTACAAGCTGTACTTAAACCCAGACCTTTAGCTGCTTCGCGTAAGGTTTCTCTATTGTAGGACTCATTTACTGGCCTTAAATCCCTAAGACTTTTATGTACTTTACTATTGCATGTATGCATATGATTATTTTAGAACTATTTGCACATTAAGGTCAGGACAGGAACTGCAGGATCTTTATGGATAAACAAAGGTAGCTATGACTACTTTTTTCTATTCACTTATGGGAAATAGTAATGCATCTGCATATAGTGTACATATTGAATGGGCACCTTGGTTATTCAAAGTATTATTGCTATTTTATTTGTTAGTTTATTTAATTTAGTTAGTATGGACTTGCTCCTTGTTTCAGAGAAATATTGCCATGTCAAGTCAAGATTGTTTTTACTTAAAAGATGATGAATGTTTTGGGAGAGGCACAGGCATGCAGGAGTCTATATGGTTATACTCTGCTGTTTGTAAGTGACGTGAATCTACTGTACACTCTTATATTTTAACATTACTTGTCATTGCACACAGAGACACACAGCTAACAGAGAATGTAATCAGCGGAGGGAAATGTCACTGTTATTGGACAAATCAATACTGTGTTTGTCCCACCATTTTACACAATCACTTATCAGCACGCGTGCACACACACGCACGCACACACACACGCACGCACGCACACACACACACATACATCCAGACATCTGAGAATGTGATGTGTCACCTCTGGCACCCCCTAGTGTTTGCTAATGTCACTGCTTCCACTGATTGTCTTCAAGTTGATTGTAGCCATTCTTGATTGTAGCATCCATCCACACGCTACCATAGTTACATATCACACAAGTCCCCAAGGAATCACAGTCCTCATACAGTTTGTATCTATTCAGGCTGCTTGTATTTATTTCTCACCTACCCTTTCAACACCAAGCATCCTTACTGGTATTGTTGAGTGTACTGCAGTTTTACCGTCAACTTCAGTGGTTCTCACGGTGGATCCTCAAGTCTTTCTGTACGAGCACGTTTTGGTTCCAACTAATCACTTCTTAATGCTTGACTGATCACTTCAAAGCGGTGGAGGCTGGTGGAGGTAGAAGTCGGAGGACAGGCTCATTGTGATGCACGGTACCGTTCCTTATTCTGTTCCATGCATTACAATGGACCTCCATTCGCCTCCCCTGCTTCATAGACTAATGATGCTAGGAATGTGTGGTGTGGTCTTCTTTATTTCTGATGTATCCTAAAAGGATTCACAGCTGTAGCAACTGTGACATGATGTCATACCTGCATCATTGGACTATGAACCCATGAGGAACTAAGACCTGCCTGTACAGGGCCCAGTATTTCAAAACGTTTAATCCAGATCAGAATGATCCAGATTATTATTTGCTATCCAGGATCAGATCTATGTAGCAGATTCGAGTAGTATAGGGAAAATCAGCCAGCTCGATCTGATCCTGGATAGAAAGGTTTTGAAATACCGGGCCCAGGGGTCGACAGGGACCGGCTTTGGGAACGACTGGTCTACTTTCATGTCTAACAGGTATCTTTAGCTAGTGTTCTGTACTTTTGGAAAACTCACAGCATGATTGAAAAAAAAAGAAGAAAAAAATTCTATGCAAGTGTTGCATGAAACCTGATTGTTTCTTTCTGTAGTTATGTTAAGTAATGCATCGATTCTGATTCTCCTTGTTATTTCTTAGTGGTATTCTGGTCTCTAGGACAATTCATTTGTTTGTAAAAATGCATTGAGTCACTCTTCCGAGTATCAAATCAACCACCACTTTCAACCAATATTCAAAAAGCAGATGCATCTAGAGTAACCTAACAATAAAGGAGAATTATTTTATATAAAATGTGAGATTTTCACAACATTAGGCTAACGAATTAAGATTAGACTGGATACAGAACACATTGAACTCATAAGAAAAGGAACAAATATACATTTCTGTCCAATACTTCCCTCCCCTAGAATTAAATCTTTAGAAAAAGTAATATGAAGGCAGGCAGTTCACCTATTTAATTTAACCAGAGAGATGAATGAGTGACTTGCTAAATGCGGCCTTGCATGTCCTAGTTCACATATTAGCTATTTTCACTGTGCTTTGGCAGTGAAATGTTTCTCAAAGTGGACCAATTAAGTAATTGATTTAAAAAAAAAAAGAGTTGTTTTCGATTTATGAAGCACAATTTTTACAACGGTTATACTTTAGTTTCCTCTGTGTTATATTCTGTATGCAATACCAAGCCTAACATTGAAAGACTTAAAACGCCTTAGAGACCGTCTGGACTTCCTCTTCTGTGTTAGTAGAAAAAAAAATTGCACTAATTTATTTTTTGATGGTTGCTTTGTAATGCAATAACTGCACTAAATATAACCATTTATCCACCGGACTCTACCACAGCGTGCTAGCGTGACCAAACACGCCCCTTCCCTCGATTTCTGAGAAGAAAAAAAAAAAGTAAAAAAAAAAAAACACAAAAAAAAAACATTTCCTGCCTGATGCTGTATAGAATGCTTTCTAACTAAAAAAAAAAATAGATTTACAATGCTAAGTAAAATACGACTAAGTGAAATAAACATGACATTTTATGTACTTTTAATACTGCTGTGGTCTTGTTTTTTTTTCTCACTCAAACCCCCAGTGCTAACATATTCTCAGTGCCTCAACTTGCTTGAGAAAATAGTGCTGATCAGAGCGAGTGACCTCAACTCAGAAGACGCGACAGTATGATTTGTATTGTACCTTTGTATTGTGTCTTCAACATTGTTTTGGAGAAAACAGTGACAGTGAGTTTTAAAAGTCTGGAAAAGCATTGCATATCAAGTTGCAGAATTCAAAACTCATGCAAATTGGAGCCCTCAAGAGCTTTTATAAGCATGGCTTTTATGATAAGCATGTTTGGTGTTTGTTGGCCACTAGAGGTCGCAAAACCCAAGTGAAAAGCTCAACTAGAATGGATGGCTTTCCAAGAGTTAGAGAAGAGACACAAACATGGAGTGTGTATCGGTCAAAGTTGGCTTTAATCACGTCACAGATTAATGTAGCAAACATTACATTCCAATTGACTAATAACCAGTTTACTGGAGAAGAAAAAACATTGAGTTTCTCTTGGAGACAACAATGTATTGTCTTACAATGTATTGGTCTCATTTAATACGCATTTTAAAACAGACAAACACAATCAACTCAAGTGAACTGAATAAAAAAAAAAATACACGACTATCGCTTGTCTTCATGTTTGCGCCCGCTTTTGTGGGACTACAGTCTTTTAATAATGTGTAGAAGCAGAGCTCTGATGGTATTCCATAAGCCCCCCCTACCCCACCCAGCTAGACCCCCTCTCGGACACAGGCCCCCTTCCCCACCCAGCCAGACCCGCACTCGGACACAGAATCACTTCTACTGAGCCTAAAGCAAGACAGCTCGGTATATAACCACCAAGCCCTCAAGCCAGCCTGGCATTGAATCATACAGTGACCTAACCCCAGTAGAACAGTTAAAGGATGAGAGGATGAGTGAAGACAGTGCCAAAAGGGATGAGTAAAGGGATGAGTAAAGGAAAAGGAGGAATGAGATACCAAGAGCAGAGACAGTTGGGTGTTGAGACGCTGCAAGAAGAGAGCGAGGGGGGAGACATGATAAAAAGGACAAACACCAGAAGAGTTTATTCTGGATGGCAGACAGGTCCAACGGGTGCTCAAGCAAAGATGGTCTCCTCGCGTCTCTTCTTGGTGAGGATGGTGCCGGGCTTGTGCTGGGCTTCGGGGTGGTTGGTCAGCTCCGGGGGGCAGGTGGAGACCGGGCTCTCCAGGATGGCCTGCTTCAGGTCGTAGAACACAGACGCGTCCTCCTTGGTGAGGAAGGTGAGGGCCACACCGCTCTTCCCAGCACGACCCGTACGACCGATACGATGGATGTAGTCTACAGAGAGTAGATAGAGGCCGATGTTTAAAACAGGACAGAGGGAATGACAGCCCGCAAACACTACACTGACTAGTGAAAATATTCATCTCGTCACCATACTTGAAACAGCAAATCAACAAACTAACGTTGGAGCACAGAGATAACAGTGGCTCAGATATGTCACACAATGTCAAAACATTGCATGAAGGCACCGTGATCACTGAGATAACCAAAAGCACCAAAAGATAAGGAAGGTGGTCTCCCGGGGAAGGTGGTGGTGAGAGGTGCGTCTTACCTTCGATATTCTTGGCCATGTCGTAGTTGAGGACCATGGAGACATCGTGGATGTCGATACCTCTGCCAGCCACGTCTGTGGCCACCAGGATATCCTTCGCCCCGGCCTTTAGGTTGGACAGGGCGAACTCTCTCTGTTCCTGCCCCTTGCCACCGTGCAATGTGCAGGCGTTGTACTGGGAGGGAGAAGGGGGAGAGAGAGAGAGAGATGGGGGAGGGAGGAGGTAAGAGAGAGAGGAAGAAGATAAAGTCACAAATGTACCATTTCCTGAAGAGCACTACACAACAGCTGTAATGGTGATGTTTCTGATATTGAAGAATAAGATCCAATGATGCATGGTAGAAGGTAGATACTCAATTGAATTAAAGACAATTTATTATTATTATTATTAATCAAGTCGCCTTGGGACACCAAACTACTGCCCAAGAGAATGGTCAGCAGGGAAGTGGCAACCACAAAGAGTTTGCAGTAAATTTTATAGTAGGTAATAAACAGGAAACCAGGACATCTCAGTTAGGCTTGGCGCCAGAGAGTCTGACATGTTATCAACAGAGATCTTGGGGTCTGGTACCCCTGGTTGTAAACCACAATCCAGGGGTCACTCAGGAAAATACATTCTAACAATTGCCAAAGAATTCTTACCCCCATCTTCTCCAGAGACTTGGCCAGCACGTCGACACCCTTCTTCTGGTTGACGAAGATGATGATGGGCGGCTCGAAGCCACGCCCCAAAACATCCAGAAGCCTCTTCCTGTAAAACGGGAAAACACGGAAAACTCAAGTTATTATCAGGCTCAGACTAAGGCCACCATCCAGACCCTCTGGCTTCCTAACACGCAGGTGCATTTATGATTGAAGGAAAGGTGACTGTGTGTGTGTGTGTGTGTGTGTGTGTGTGTGTGTGTGTGTGTGTTACCTCTTCTCTCCCTCTCCCATGAGCAGGACCTTCTGTTCCACTCTCTCGTGGGGTTTGCCCGCGGAGCCGATGTAGACGACCGCCGGGCGACGGAGGTAATTCCGGGCCAGCCGCTCCACCGCAGCGGGCATGGTAGCTGTGAACATGACCGTCTGAAAGAGAGGGAGAGGGACGGAGGAAGAGAGGATGGAGGGACAGAGAAAGAGAGGATGGAGGGATGGAGGAAGGAGAGACGAGGGACACAGAGCGGGAATTATCACACATACCTAAATAAACGTTGTGATTTAATTCTAAGCTGGCGTTCACGGTGTGTGTGTATTTATCAATGCAATTTGTCTGTGAACGTGTGCGTCTCCTGTGTTTGTGTGTGTGTGTGTGTGTGTCAGTCTCTCATACCTGTCTGTACTTGTGTTTTCCAGACTCGAAGTTCATCAACATTTTCTCTGGGTCCTCTGCCTCGTCCGTGTCTGGTTTCTGATTGGTCACTGGGATGTATTCCAGAATCTTCTGGACGTCCGGCTCGAAGCCCATGTCAATCATACGATCAGCCTCGTCCAGTACCACGTACGTACAGCGACCCAGAACCAGGTACCGGTTCTCCAACACGTCAATAAGACGACCCGGGGTGGCAATCACAATCTGTCAGGGAAACAGAAAAAGAGGTCATCTTCCTATTAGCTAGAAGAAGAGATTGTACCTGTCTGTGTGTGTGTGTGTGTGTGTGTGTGTGTGTGTGTGTGTGTGTGCATAAGATTCCAGAGTGTCTGACCTCACAACCCATCCTGAGGCGGAAGCCCTGGTCCTCTCTGGAGATTCCTCCAATCACGGCCACTGTGCGGATGCCCAGAGGTTTACCGAACTTGAGGGTCTCCTCCTCAATCTGCTGGGCCAGCTCACGGGTGGGCGCCAGGATCACGGCGTACGGACCCTGGTCCGAGTCCTCAATCCTACACAGACGAAAGAGAATTAGAGGTTGAGGAGTGTGTGTGTGTGTGCCTGTGTGTCAGGGGTGGTAATGGCCAGCACTGGAAAGCGTCAACACTGGAGTACATGAGTGTGTGTGACAGTAGGTGGTATAGTGCAGGGGAGACTGGTGGAAATCGAAGGACGGGCTCATTGGTAACGGATGAGGAATTGTATGCGTTTGTGGTCCTCTTTGGCTCTGTTGGTAGAGCAAGGCGCTAACAACGCTTAGGTTGTGGGTTTGATTCCTACTGGGACCATATATACTGAAATGTATGCACTCACTGCAATGTAAGTCGCTTTGGATAAAAGCGTCAGCTAAATGGCATATATTATATTATTATTACTATTATTAACTCCATCCATTACAATGAGCCCATCCTCCAACTTCTACCTCCACAGTGGTAAAAGGCAAGGTATGCTGTACTCTTGACCAGTGGTGTGATGGAAGTGATTGACAGACTTGAAGAACAAACCAGTTGCTTACTGTAACGCTGAGTGGGTGGGTACAATCTTACCTGTCAATCTTGGGCAGGGTCGTGATCCAGACCAATAGGGGAATGAGGAAGGCAGCAGTTTTACCGCTGCCAGTCTCAGCGACACCAATGATGTCACGGTTCTGTAAGCCAATGGGGATGGCTTGTCTCTGGATCGGTGTGGGATCCTGGATTAAAAAAGAATGACGGTAAGAACGATTAAAGGCAACCAAAGGTACAGAAGCTTCGGTGCTAGGTAAGGGGTGTGTGTGTGTGTGTGTGTGTGTGTGTGTGCGTATCCCATGTGTTTAAAGCTGACCTTGTAGCCACAACTGTCGATGACCTCCACGATGTGAGGGGGTAGTGCGTACTCCTTCCAGTTCCTGATGGGGTTGGGGATCTTGCCTCCCTTGGTGGTGATGCTGTAGTCCTCTCTGAAGATTCGCCAGTCTCTGTCTGTCATCTCCTCCAGCTTCTTCTGGGACCAGTGTCTGTCGTCCCACCGCTGCTTGGCTTCCTTCTTACGCACCTTCTTCAGCCTCACCCTTGGGGAGGGGAGGGGGGAGCACAGCTGTCAGTCATATGCTGGGTAGTGTAGGGGGTTAGTCCAGAAAACGTATCCATCACTAAGCGTTGTTTGAATGTAAAGGGCGGGTTTGTCAGTGCAACTGGATTACATGAGTGCTTATGATATTATGATGATATCATGTGCTTGGGGATGTGTTAGACATATAACAAAGTGTGTGTGTGTGTGTGTGTGTGTGTGTGTAAAAAGTGACTTACTCCTCCTGCTCCTTCTCCTCAAGCGTGCGTCTGTTCTCCATCAGATCGCCATAGAAATGTGACTGGTCTCTCTTCTGCTGCTTCAGGTCGATCCCGGCAATGAAGCCCCGCCCATACAGCTGCACATGGTGCTTCTCCTTGTAACTGAGGCGGAGAGAGGAAGAGATTGAGAGACAGAGAGAGAGAGAGATTAGAGGGGAAATAGAAGTAACAAAGAGGCCCAAAAGAGCAAAAAGAGACAGATGCAGAAAGAGAGAGTGGAGATAGAGGGAGAACAGAGTGATGCACAGCAGGCCACTCACATGGGGTTGTAGTCTGTTGACGTGTCTTCAGAGGCGTCCCACTCAAAGACAAACTTCCTGTCGTTCAGGTGGCGTGTCCTTCGACGCTTCTTAACCCCGCCCAGGTAGCGTTCCTAACGAGAGTGACAGACCGGTACACCTGAATCAGCCAATCATACTACGGCTCACGATTAACACCGTAACACCTGGCTGCAACAATCCAGACTATGGGAGGTTCTCTCGAGACTAACCTTGATGGCCTGCAGCTCCTTGCCCTTGTCTTTCTCCTCTCTGATCTTCTGTCTTCCGTCATCTTCCTGGTCCCCGTTGTTCTCTCGCTCCATCCGTTCTCTCCGCTCTCGTCTGTCCCTCTCCTGGGGGTCCTCTGTGACACAGATACATCCGTCAGCGAGCTAAAAACAGTCAACTGGAACTACATAAACAGCAGAATGCAAAATACTGCCAGAGAACCTAAAACCAAACAGATCGAAACCCTAGACTGTTGCCTATGCCTGCCACTCACCCATCATCTTCCTCCCAGTGTCCTGGAATACCCTCCTCTTCTTCCTCTCCTCATCGATCATCTTCTTCCTGTCCTCCGTCTGCTGCTCCCTCCGTTTCATAGCCTCCGCCTCTCGCTCCGCCTTAGACAAGAACTTGGGCTGAGAGGGCGAAAGGGGAGAGTGAGAAGAGAAGAGGAGAGAGGTTATAAAACATGAACACATCCAAATACATGTTGAGGTAAAACAGCACATCAGACATAGACATTGTATTGTCCTTTTCATGGCAATCCCCAAACAGAATCCCCAAACACTCAAAACGGTCCCTCTCTCAGTCTCACCTTTGCCTCTGCCTCCTCCTCTGCTTTCTTTTTGGCAAGAAGCTCTTCCAGAGACAGTGGCTGGGCCTGAGAAAGAAAGAGACAGGCAAAAATGTTAAATATATATATATATATACAAAAGAAAATACAAAAATAACACCAGAATCTGAGATGTACCACCTGTTTCTCAGTTGGGCTTTAGAAAGATTATTTCATACCTTTTCTTTCTTCTTTTTGTCATCATCGTCATCCTCTTCTTTTTTCAAATCCCTCTTTACCCTGTCCTTTGACTTTGGGGAGGTGCTTCTGTAAGAAAGAGCAACCACCCAAGTTAAAAACAAATTCTCAGAAAATACAACTGACTCCCGTCACACATCATAAATCTTAGATGACAGGTTACTCATGAACATAAAGTAGATTTGGCCTTAATAATGAGTGAGTGAATTAATGAAGTCATGTTTCAGGACTCAGGGCTCAGACTATGGCATGGTAACCCACACTGACTTAAATATAACCCCACATACCTGGATTTCTTGCGGTCTCTGTCCCGGCGATGGCTGTCCTTATCTTTGTCTCTGTCCTTGCGGCCCCGCTCTCTGTCCTTGTCCCTGTCCCGCTCTTTGTCTCTGTCTTTATCCTTCTGCCGCCGATCTCTGCAGAGTTAGGACACGTAATATACATTGTTAGGTAATTCATCCAGTCAACACTCATTTGAACAGAGATGTGTTAATGTGATTACATTCAATTACAATGGCATTGTTGCAGGTTTCCGATAGGCAGGTCGCAGCAGCACATACTACATATTGACTTAAGTAGTGCTGTAGAAAGCAGCCCATTGGAAACCTTTTACCTAAGATACATTATGGAAGCACATGGTCAAATAGCATTCCTCCTATGTTGTGTTTTTGCGCGCTCAAGAGACTACAGACTCATCTATCTTATTACCTGTCTGCGGATTTGGAGCGTTGGCGTGGTTTCCGATCCTTTGAGGGGGAGCTTTTACGATCTCGGTTCCGTTCTCGGTCCTTGCCCCCCGAGGTTTCCGCATCCTTCTTGTCTGAGGGATCACCAGGCATCTATTAAGGGCAGAAAAATGTCAGTTTGAGTGTCTGACTAAGCGAATCTCTCGCTGATCAGGTCATTAGGTAGCTAGACTGCCTGACATATTGGACATTTAGTGTATTTTCAAAGTGCAATAACAATATATATAGCTAGCAACCTACAACTTCATACTGTATTGCTACCTATGGCAAAGCTAAGCAGATACGCACAACGTTAGCAGGTTGCTAGTATTGTTAGTAAATCCATCTTGTAAATTGACAGTTTCTTGGATTATAGACAAAATTATTACACAAAGCAATGCACATGCAACATAATACGGTAGAAGAGCGTAAATGCATGAATGAAACTTTGAATACTAACCTTGATCCGCTAACTTAGTTGAAAACAAGCTTCTTGCGAATTCTCTTCGTTTTACCAAGACGCCATATTGCTCGATGCCACACGAGAGATGAATAACAGATGCTGGGTCTGGGAATTGTAGTTCTTAGTAGAAGTTGGCGTCACACCAGAGATGGTGACAGGAACTACACGCCCCAAGAACCTACGCCCGTAGAATAGGACCCACATTGTTTGGCACATGGACACCCAAGTGCCTGCGTAATATTTAACCCAAGCTGTTATGCACCATTTAAACAGAAGGTGGCAACCTTGTCAGAAGATCTCCTGTCACTACTAATCTCTGATACGACATGGGCTATTTCATAGAGTAGTACATCCTAATATGTTGATCTATTTCTTGTGCCAATAGCCTGTAACCTTATAGCTATAACAAATGGTATTTATTTTTAGATAATATATCTTTGTTCCATAGTATAACAGTCTATTTTCCCCCTCTTTTGGGTTAGGGTTAGGGTTAAGTACTTTGAGTCATCGTATTTTCTCCACAGATCAATACCCCTAAACTAATTTCACTAGCCAGGTCAGATTCAATCAGTGCTCTGTTAGTGCAGAGCCTGTAGATATTATTTCAGTTTGGGATTGTTGTTGTGTCACAGTAGGTTCTCTTAGCAGTTACTGCCCCACACCTCTCCGCTTTGTCCTTGGAGTATTCCCCCCCCCCCCCCCCCCACCCATCCCTTTGCAGCCCCCTGCATCCTCCATTTGAGCCTGTATGTCCCATGCTCGTCTCCCCCCATCTCACTAAGGGCCACACACTCCCTATCCTTTACCGTTGGCACAGTAGTCAGCAGAATTTTTAAAGTGAATAGCTCTCTCTATGATTGAGGGTAATTTTATCTGGATGATCTGATTAAAGGATGATTTTATCTGCCATTTGGAGCTGAACCACAGTCTCACAGCCACTCACACTCACACTCACACACACACGCACACACACACACACACACACACACACGCACAAACACACACACACACACACACGCACAAACACACACACACACACACACACACACACACACACACACACACACACACACACTTCGTGAAGGTACATTTCTGGCTTTTCACTGTACTATTCCTACACTATCTAGGCCCCTAAACCATCCTTATGGGTATGTGGTAACACACATTTTGAAAAGATTGGTAGAAAATGCTTAAAAGTACAAAACTAGTAACTTGAAAAGAAAGGAGACTCAAGCACACTGGTTTTTCGATGCCAAACTCCACCATAATTTACTAGATCAAAGAAACTAATGTTGAATACCAGTATGCTTGATTCTGCTTTCTTGTAATATAATAATAATAATAATTATTATTATATATGTCATTTAGCTGACGCTTTTATCCAAAGCGACTTACATTGCAGTGAGTGCATACATTTTCAGTATATGTGGTCCCAGTGTTCCCAGCTTTTCAACACACATTTCAAAGTTAGCTTTGCAGGGCGCTGTGATGGTAGAGAAACTGCTTTTATTCTGCACCTGCCTTTGTCTCCAGGGGAGAGAAAGAGAGAGACGTGCAGAGCAGGCATGGAGGTGAACGTACCGTATATCAGTGAAGTAGAAACACATCAAAGTCTGAGGAACAATAAATGATTAGTGGTCGGGTTGATTAGTAGCAGTAGATGCTTCTCTGAATATAAGGCGAGGCCATTAATTAAAATCTGTCTTTCTCTCTGTTTGTGCCAAGGCCAGGTTGGGGCATGTGTTTTGTTTAGTTGTTTTTTTCCCCCACTGTGAACAATACAAGACCAAAGCTTCAAATTATAAAAGATGCAAATGGAGAGGTAATACAGATAGGGTGAATCACTGTTTCCATGTATTAGACATACCCAGGTTCATCTGTTGTGTAGAATTGCACTGAATATAGCAGAAGGTTTATTTGATAAGCTGTGATGAAAAGAGTGTCTGGCAAGATTGAGGAATAGAATGTTTCAGTACATAGACCCATCAAGGTCATGTGTTTTTATTCAATGTCATTGACATGAATGTGTGTTTTTTAGTTTGAAAACCCGCCAGCCGACACACACATCACACACACACACACACACACACACACACACACACACACACACACACACACACACACACACACACACACACACACACACACACTCACTCGCATACTTTATCACCATAGTGTTGCTATGACTACCACGTTCCTGCCACAAAATAAATTGTCTGGCAAAGAGAATATTTTTCAAAAAATGGTGATGTTATCATATGTTGTACACTTGCTCCCGGCTAAATCATAATAAGTGTGGAGTGAAGATTAAACACAATCCGCTGCATGCTCTATCCTCGGTCTGTCACACTTTAGCCTGCTCTCGCTGCCAGAAAAACGCACAACTCTCCTACAGTATGTGTGGGGAAAACTCCATGCCTTCTGGAACCTTCAGAGTCAATGCAGCGTTGCAGAGGGCTCAGCCTTTCTCAAGGGCAGGTAGTCATCAAATAGCAGTGTGCTGTTCGTTGTTTAAACTGCACGCATCAAGTTTGCTCTCTTGCCAGGTCACCCTCGCAAAAGAGGTTTCCAACCTCAAGGGTTTCCAACCGCTTACCTGGTTAAATAAAGGTTAACTCAAACAAATGAGAGACGCTGAAGTCGTCTATGACTAGTTAGACTGAAGTGAGCAGACAGTTACCAACCAGGATGGCACGTGTGTTTGATACCGTTCCTTATTCCATTCCATGCCTTAAAATGAGCCCGTCCTCCGATTTCTACCTCCACCAGCCTTCTCTGGATGGCACATATGTGACTTTCAAAGAATATTCTAATACAATTGGGAATTAACCCTGACCCAATTTGCTCATATGCATGTTTACCCAGCAAGCCTAAATCACCTCCAGTACTAGACATAGTTTGCCATATGGGATCATTGTAGATTTGGTTGGATCGTTAGAAGTATGCAAGCTGAACTGCTTTTAAAGAATGTTCTGTGATGCAAGTCATTACTTTATCTAAATGAGTCTTATTGACTGATAACCACTAACACCCCCCATACCACCAACACCCCCTGTGCCCTGACCACTATATCCCCTGTGCCCCAACTACTACCACACCTCCTGTGCCCAGACCCCAACACACCCCCTGTGCCCAAACCCCACCCCACCCCCTGTGCCTCAACCCCCACCCCACCCCCTGTGACTCAACCCCCACCCCACCCCCTGTGCCCAGACCCTACCCCCAACAGCCCCTTGTGCCAAGACCCCACCCCCTGTGCCTCAACCCTCATGCCCCGATGCCAAGCACAGTTGTCTAATTAAACGGCTTGAACGCAATTAAACGTGCATTCACTGTGAACATGCCCGCGGGGGATGCCAAAGTGGAGGGGTGGGGATAGGGGGTGAGGGGATGGTAAGGTGAAGGGGGGGGGGTAGGGGAGGGGCAAACTTATGGGGTCTCCATAGTAGGGCAGATGGGGGAGGGGGTTTGGCAGGGTGGGTGAACAGGGGGGGTTTGGAGACCAAAGGAGGTCCCAGCATGGTCCCAGCAGACATGAGCTGAGTGCAAGCATGCATGAGTGTACAGAGCTGCTGCTATCCTCTCTACACATGGGAATGAGAGGTACACAGAGGTCACAGCATGAACTGCTTGTTGGACACACATTCACACACACACACACACACACACACACACACACACACACACACGCACACATACACATGCATGCACACACACGCATGCTGTATACACAAACTGTACACACACACACACGCACACATACGCATGCATGCACACACACACACATGC
>NC_139662.1:19420214-19490214 GCF_951799395.1 Argentina silus
GCGCTTGTGTTTGGCCTTTAACTCCCAATTTATTCTATGGCTCACGTGATCTCAACCGACCAACCAAGTATGTTTTCATAATGTATCTGAAGTAGGTAATTATAGCTGAAGACTCCTGAAAATAAATGAGTGGCTGCTGGTGTTAATGCTCTTGCTGTGTAGTGTCACTTATCAGAGAACGTGAGTCTGTGCTGTAGGGGAACATAGCCACGTGTGTCCCTCCCTAGAAAGTAGAAACTCAAAGAGACTCAAAAAGACAAGCTTTATTCAGATTTAGTAACACAGGAGAAACATAAAGATAAATGAAAAAAAGTATGTCCATTCAAATTAAGATGTAGCAAAGTTACACCTGTACATGTCAAAATTAAAATGACAACATTGATACAGTATTTTCATCAATAAATTAAGATTAAGCCATTTCATGTAACATAAACATTTTGTTTGGTTCCAATAACATTCTTTTTGGAGCTTTACAAACAGCATATAAAGCAGGATATGTACAACCAGATGACATCTACTCTCTGCAAAGGAGTGTGAGCAGAATTCACTGTGCCATGACGGCTGGATATCCAGTAAAATGTAGCTTTATCACATCACTAGGCAGATGCGGGGCAGGGGAGGCTGGTAGAGGTAGAAATCGGAGGATGGGCTCACGGTAATACATGGAACGGAATGAGTTATGGTAACAAACACACATGTTTGATACCATTCCTCATTCCATTCCATGCATTACAATGAGCCCCGTCCTCCGATTTCTACCTCCGCCAGCCTCCACAGATGTGGGGCCTTACTTATCGCTATTTAACAAAGTGTTTTGAAATTGGTGGGAGCTCAGTTCCACAAGGTTCTCAAAATGCCCTTTTAAACTCCCTGGGTCGTTCCTAAAAGTCTGCAGCTGAGCTGCTACTAGCTTGGGGTCTTAAAATAGGATTTCACACATTCCACTGCCCCCGGAAATGTCCAGCCATTACCTTTGCAGTGGTGCCTGTCTGTTGCTACAAATTAAAGGTGAGATGCCCAGTTGTAGAGACATCTTTTTTTCTCTCTCCCAGAGACAGGAACTCCACCCCAGTCACTGCAACCCTGCTCACGCCTGCCCCTGCTCCGCTGTTGCTAGGCAACACATTCAATTCCAGTGTTACCTCCAAAGAACTCAGAGCCTCTGTGCAAACCTACAAATCACCAAGTCTTCCATTAATGGAGCTTTCGACAGCTCCTAACATGAGATGACTTCAGTGAATACAACAACAACAACAACCACAACAAAGACAACAACAAACTGTTTAACAAAGCCAGGACTAAAGCAGTTGAGGAAACCACAAAAATAAAATCACATAATACGTATAAAGATTTTAAAGCAAATAAAGCAAAATGGAAAAATAACTTTCTCCAGACAGGGCCAGCCTGTCAGTTTAAGTTCAGTTTAAACACACCCATCCCCCCCCCTACCCCCCTCCCAGAGCATGACCCAATCACCCCATCTACATGTCGTAAGCTTTACACACATTATGAATGAGATATACTCCCTTTTAAAAGGCTTTGATGTATTTGCTTTAGTATGCTGGAGGTCCGTATTAACAATGAGCAGCCAGACGATCAGAATGTCCAGCCAGACGATCGGAATGACCAGCCAGACAATCGGAATGACCAGCCAGACGATCGGAATGACCAGCCAGACGATCGGAATGACCAGCCAGACGATCAGAATGACCAGCCCTAAAGGCCTCTGAATGGCAGGTGGCCCATCCTGAAGCAGGAAGTGACTGTCAGCTGCATTGTTGACAGGATCAGGTGATCTCCCCTGCCCTGTGCCGAGCTTATTGAGGCATTGTGAGTGCTTGACCAGAGATTTTAGAGTATTTATGCGCTCCATGACTTGACTCTTTCAGTGTTGCAGTCAAAAGGTAGGGATTCAAAGTTAGGGATTATTTCTCTTTTACATGTTACGTAACCATGAGGCAGAGAGGATTTAAGATAGGGATTATCAAAGCGAGGCTTACCGTGGAGGAGCCAGGGATTCGTTTTCTTTTGGGCATATCAGAGGAAACAGGTGGAGATGGAGGAGGCTCACGTGAAACGATGAATTCTATTTTTGTTAGTTTTAGGAAACAGGATTTGTTCACTGGGAAAGCTACCAACTCTGCAGTACAGTGAGACGACCTTTACTGTGTCAGCAGAAGAGAGAAGAATAGACAACACACTGTACTCCAGGATCTCTTACCTCAATCCCTGAGGTAAAAAAAAAAACCAAACAATTAAATCGAGACGGGAAGCAATCAGGATTGAGACGGTGACCAACGAAAGGGAAAAAAAAAAAAGTTGTGACAAAAACAAGTTCCCACGTTCTTTATACGATCCTCTGTTTTTACTGTCACAACATGTCCTCCTCCCTCATCCTGCTCATGAGAACGTGGAGTCACACTCCTCCAGATGCACTCAGTCCATCTTCCCCACTGTCTCATCTAAGAGCGGTACGCTTGCCAAACCCTTCCCCCATACCCTGTTTCTTTACTGACAGATTCAATTTCCTAAAAGAAATACTGCAGAGGTCGCCATGGGAAACCATTCCTTTAAGGACCTCCACAGACCACCAGTATCGAGACCCCCCAACCCCCACCCGCCCCCAATGCATCACTCTGGGTGTCATTCCCTCTCAGTGCCAGGAATTCCGGAGACCATTGCATCCTTTTCAGCATGGACAACGTTTTAAAAGGTTAATGTGCAGAGAAGGAAAGGTGAATGGACGGGAGCGCATGCACATCTGCATTTCAAAGAGGCCTCATCAAAGTTTGTGTTGAAATGCGACGTTTACAGCCACTATCTCCTCGGAAAAACTGATCTCATGTCAGCCAACTCACTTCTTACTGAGCTGCATTTAGCTGCAATCTGTAGTGTTTCAGGTCAACACCTTAAAGTGCATGTTGTATACGTGCTGGTACACACGATTCTAAAACCAGAATGCTGCAACTAATCACCTCCTTAACAAAGACACACATGCCTGTCATATAGGCATGTACAGTATGTTACAATGCAATTTAACACAGTTTGTTTTTTACTGTCCTTACAAAATAAAGTCTGCCCAAAGCTATTCTGGTGAGGGGGGATGAAGATGAGGTATACAGTATGCTTCAGTATACAGATTAAAACATGGAGGGCAGCAGTCTGTTGTTCAGAGGGTCTCGGTGAGGGTGGGGAGGAAAGATGGGTTCAAGAGAAGCCCCCTTCCTTCAAGATTACACTTTATTTCGCCTCACCCTCAACCAATCAAGGCCCCCCTCTGCCCGTTCGTCCAGCCAATGGAGAGCTTCGCTGGTCACTGCAGTCTCCCTGTCTCCCTGCATCCTTGTTCACATGACGGAGCAGCTCTTGGCCTTGTCCTTGCTGAAGGTGGAGGAGAGCAGCTCAGACCTGCTGGGCAGGTGGAGGAGTCTCTTGGAGAGGCGTCTGGGGGGACTGGGCTTGGATGAGGGCTGGAGCTTATTCATGCAGGCCAGGGCGGCCATGCGGAACACGCTGTGGATGCTCTTCTCTGAGGTGAAGGCCGAACACTCCAAGTAGGCCTCAGCTCCCAACTGCTTGGCCATAGCTGAGCCCTGCAGCAGGATGGTAGAGAAGAGAGGGGTTTGAGTGAGAGGGCGAGGGTGAGGAGTGGGAGGGAGAGAGAGGGAGAGAGAGAGAGGAAGAAAGAGAGAGAGAAAGAGAGAGGAAGAAAGAGAGAGAGAGAGAAAGATAGGACACACCTGCTCATGGGAGATGGGTGTCTGCTTCTGATTGGACAGCTCCATGAGTGTGCACACATCCGTGCGCAGGTCTGTTTTACAGCCTATCAGGAGGATGCGTGTGCTGGGGCAGAAATCCAGGATCTCCGTCTTCCACTACAAAGAAAATGACACATAACTTTCACAGGGCTGACTTATCATACCTACAGCTGTGATTGTGTAAGGTGTGGTGGGTTAATGATGATTATGGGGACAGGAGAAGGACATGGCTGACAACAACGATGAAGATGATGATGATGATGACGACGATCACAACAAAAGTCCATACCTTCTTCAGTGCACTGTCAACTATGTCCGGTCGGCTGATGTCGAAGCACAGAAGCACCGCGTCTGAGTCGCTGTAGCAGAGGGGTCTGACATTGTCGTAGTAGGGGGAGCCTGGAGGGACACACAAGGGCGGCTGGGGTTAGTGACAGTGTTTTCAATACTCAAGAGGGCTTTTACACCTTGTATTATTACCCTTGTATTCAAAAGAGGTCATTCTGAGACAGTGATTCATGGCTGCTTGGGCATGGGGTTGGAGGTTGGGGAGGGGAGACGATTCTGGAGGTTGAACTGGGGTGGGGAGACGATTCTGGGGAATGGGGACTAGGGGACAGCAGTTTTATGGTAAGATGGTGTAGGCTAGGCTTGGATGCTCTGTGCTGACAGAAAGAGACACTTTAGTATTGCTCTCTAAGCACAAGGAGTCTGTCCCCCACGCGGGCCACCTCCCACTCCCCCCTGGTAACTACGGCAACAGCCTTGGTAGGTAATGCTTGAATTCAACACTCTATTATAACCCCCCACCCCATCCATTCCCACTCCTCTCTCACACTGTACACATACACACGCAGACACACACACACACACACACACACACTCTCTCTCTCTTCTCTTCCTCACCCTAAGACCTACAGTAAATCATTTCACTAAGCCCCACGCCTTCCTACTCACTGGAAGAATTCTTCCAACAAATCAAATTAACACACACACACACACACACACACACACACACACACACACACACACACACACACACACACACACACACACACACACACACACACACACACACACACACAGAGAGAGTGACAGTACTCTATAATTCTACCCCAATCACACCCTTATGTTACACAAAGGACTTTTGTTTGTGTGAGAAATCCCACTTGAAATCCGACAGCAGAAACGCAGATCTCTCTATCATCTATCATATGAGACTCTCTCACAGGTTCAGTTTGTTTTCGGGCGTGTCTGGTGTGTTCTACTGTACATGGCACAGGCAGACGTTGGCATGGCAGAGGGTTTGGATGGTGTCCTTTTTTTCCTATTTTTTTTAATTTTTTTTATTATTGTCCCCATAGTGCCCTTTTTTGGGAAAAAGCACCTGCCCTTCCGGAGGTGTGCGCATGTCCCTGTTCTCAATTAGCAAGGAAGTGAGCAAAGTGACTACATGTCTGTACTTGCAGTTGTAAAAGTGGGCCAATGTTTGTGCTTACATGGCGATACATCACAGCATATGTGTGGTCCCCTCTGTTCTCTGGCAGGAAGAGCCCTGTGCTAAAAACAGACCTTGGCGGGATGTCCGTCCTCTATTGTGTTCCTCTCTGGTGAGCCTCATCACTCACCATACCAACACAGATTTAATTTCCTCCTCATGCTTGTCTAACCCAAATGTGCTCCGGAAAGTCGTTAAATGCTAAATAAACCAGGATGTAACCCTAACTTAAGCAAAGTTTCCCCTGGGACTTTGTCATACAATGCTGCCTTGACAGGCTGGATATCATGAAATATAATATATGTTTGGATGATATTGGAGAATTACTCTTTTTTTATTTTTTTATTCAATTTGCAATTCTCTGCTGCTTGTAATCCAGTCATCAAATTAAAATATGTAGTTTCTCATTTAGTTATTACACAGTTAAACAATTTGTCAGAAAACATAACTGATAAACTATATTTTCCTCTCAATCTTTACCTAAAAAGGGGTATTGTGCTCTTTGTTTTGTTCAGTTTTTTGGGGGGGGATCAGCTTTAAAATTAGTCGACAGAATTCAAGTTCTATCCGATAGCTTTTGCTTGCATCATTTCTAGTCCCTTTTATTCATTTATTTTTAAACATGTTTTCCCTCTCCCCTAATTGGAAGACATGCAAATAAAATAATAATTATACTTATGCTATATTTACTGTACAGCTATTTATCATTCCATGCTAAGGTACATATAAAATCTACACAGATACACATAAACACGCATATAGACACTTATAATTTAGCGATATTACGGGCTATTGTTTGCCAGCAGCCTATTTGCAGCACAGTAGCACATTGGACTCGTTCCTCTGAGTAGGAGACAATGCCCACATTGGCACACAGTGGCCCGAGGTGACGCAATTCTGGAGAAAGAGATGGCTCTGAGTCCTGGAGCTGAGAGAGTATGGGAGCCCTGACACCTCCCACACACCCCCTGCCTAGATAGAGATACAGATATACACACACACACACACACACACACACACACACACACACACACACACACACACACACACACACACACACACACACACACACACACACACACACACACACACACACACACACACACACACACACACACACACACACAAAATAACAGGCCATTTCTTGATGAAAGCCGAAGAAGCAGAGGTAAGGCCAGATGAAATGAGGGTCTCACTTTGAGATGGTGAGGGCAGGCAGCACAGATAAGAGCGCCTCGGTGAACTGCTAGATACAGCAGCAGCAGCAGCATCTCCCTGTTACACAACACACTCTGCAGCGCAACACCAGCCAAAACAACCTTTTCCCTCTATCCACAGAGAAACGGCCAGGGAAAGTTAGGCAGAGCAAAATAATAATACGAATCTTAGATATGATAAAAAACCGTTAACTACAGAGATATGCCCATTAGAGACCGACATGACATGGCCATGTAGGACAGACAGACGTCACACAGACGGATAAACGCCACGCAGACGGATAAAGAGCTTTAGCACTGTAGATAAGGACAACTGGAGGAATGTCGGACGGGAGAACAGGAGTCCTGTGGTGTTTTCACTTACATAAGGCTTTCTGGCCTGGTACATCAGAGAGGTCGTAAATATATATCTTTCGCTTGATCTCCCTCGTCTGTGCCTTCTGCTGCTCTCTGACAACAACAACTCCTCCGCTCCCCGCTCCTCTCACCCCCCCCCCCCCCCCCCCCCCCCAACCACCACCCCCTCTATGGCCAAGGCAAACCCTTTCGCCAATGAAAGCCCCCCCCTTCTGCAGACCAACTGGCACAATTGAACTCCGTCCAATCAGAAAAGCCCAGGCCATAGGATCTGGTATGAGAGTAAATGTGTGCTTCCTATTGATTTTGTTTGCATCACATTCCCGAGATGTAGAAGGGTGTCACCATGTCAGCGGGTCACCACAACGAATTACAACAGCACACTGATCAAGAATTAACATAATTTGAATACATTATTTCTATCTCTAAGCATACGGTCTCCACCCATTATTAAGATGAACCTCCAATGTAGCCACAACATAATGAACAAATACAAAATGTGAGATGTTTGACAAAGAGTGTGTGTGTGTGTGTGTGTGTGTGTGTGTGTGTGTGTGTGTGTGTGTGTGTGGCTGTGTCCCCCACAGGCTGGGTTGTACTGAGGTGGAGCTGTCATGTCAGACCCAGCTCACGGACCCCAGTCCCAGCCTCTCGAGATAGCTCTCCTGAGAGGAATCACTGTCATGTCAAATAGATTCTATCATTGTACAGTATGCCCTCTAAGCCAGAGGGAGGAGGGGGGGGGAGAAAGAGAGAGAGAGAGAGAGAGAGAGAGAGAGAGAGGAAAAGAGAGAGCAGAGGGAGATGAGACGGGAGAAGCAGAAGCAGAAGAGGAAGAAAATCAGATGTTTGATACCATTCCTCATCCCATTCCATGCATCACAATGAGCCTGTCCTCTGATTTCTACCTCCACCAGCCTCCCCTGGCCCACACAATAGACAGTAGACCTACTGAATAACAGGATCAACTGATAACCATCTTAGTACAGAACAATGAAAACAGCAAATAAACAAGAATGCAGAACTGTGATGGTAAATAATCAAACAATGGCCTGCAGGCTTTCAGTCACTGTTGACCATGTCTGATAGCTTTGTGTGCCGAGAGGGTGGGCAAAGAAAGGCTATCTATGGTCGAGGCAGAAGGAATGAAGGCGGAAGGAAACGCAGGTCAGATTTTACTGTCACAGTCCTCTAAGAACTTGAATGATGAGCCATAGAGGCTACTCTCTTTGTTATTTTTTTTATCTTGGGAGGCATTCCAAAAAGGCAGCCACTTCCATGACTTGTGAGTCTGCCGCCACTCCACAGTGTCTACAGGTAGACCAGCTTTCATTGTTGCGGTGAGCACGGGGAGCGGAAAGTGTGGTTCTCACCTGACGTGTCCCAAAGACTGAGCTCCACGCGTTGGTCCTCCAACTCCAGGCAGGCTGTGTAGTTCTCAAATACGGTCGGAACGTATGTCTGGGGATGGACAATGGAATGCATTAATTACTAAACTAACAACTATGCAGATGTAACGTAAATTGTAAAGGTAACCTCAATTGTAAAACAGGGACCCAAATCATGTTAGTGTGAAATACTCTTTTAGTGAACCTATAACCTATATAACCTATATTGTATAATATTTACAAGTCACTATCATCACAGTTTGTGTAACATGCCAACTGTCTTTCTCTGACAATGATCAATAAAAAAGCAATCTGACATCTAATGAAGTATTCTGCTACATCATATCAAAGCTCATATGCCACTGCTTTGGATGAAAAAACTATCATACAAAACGTTTTCATCATGGAATTACAGGGTTTGTTGAAATGATGGGAATAAAACTAGATAAGTAAACTTGACGCATGGAAATGTACTTTGTTATCATTGGCCTATTTGGCTTATTATCATCATCATTTCTCGAAGTCTTCCAGAAGAGCCAGATGTAAAGTCGCATACCTCGGGATAGCAGTCCTTGGCCAAGACTTGCAACATAGCTGTTTTTCCGCATTGAACGTCCCCAACCAGCACCAGTTTACATCTCGCCACCAAAGGCTGGGTAAGTCTCCTCTCCTTCATTGTAGATATGGAAAATAAGGAGTATTATAATAAATAAACAGAACAACTTTGTAAATCCTCTGCCAATTGATAGCGCGCTCCTGAGACTTCCACGTGCAACGATGCTTGCAGCCAGCGGTTTGTGCTGAGTTATGACACTGCGGAACTTTATATTGTCCCGCCAGCCAATGAGCGTTCTGCTGATGGTCGCGCACCAAGCTTCGGAGCGCACATACAGTAGCAAATGTTTCCAGGGGTAAATGGCTGAGAATATATGAAGGACAGATAAGCTACACATGCCAGTCAGGTCTATGAACTCGTTAAATTATATCCTGTCAGAAAGAGAAATTAGGCTGCTGTTTATTAGTCTATGTTTTAGCACTTTGGTTAGTTTTGTTAAATGTTTGTCTTTATATGAAAGGAAATGATCAGGGACAAACAAAAACATCAATAATAATATGAATGATATCCTGCATATTTTATGTCACCGTGCATTAATATACCGTCTCTCAAACGATCTTAGGAATGATTTTCGGGTATTGGTCCAATAATGGCCTCCCTAGTTATTAGCCTATGTTAAACCATACACGTGTGTGATCGATCTATTTGGCTTGATTGAGTTTCTCTTTCCCTGTAGAAATGTATAGAACACAGAAAGAAACAGCGGCACATGTCTGCACGTGTCTGCACGTTGCAAAGGATTGTTGACGGCGTATATATATAGCAGCACTTAAACGAACCCCAGCTCTATGGCCACAATAGCCTCATGTTTTGTTTGTTTATTTTATTCAGTCTGGTAAAAATAGGTCAGACGCATTGGCCTATATCTGAGTAAATAGACTTTAAAATAGATACATAAAAGAAATCATGTGCACTGGGCCTCAGCAGGCTCAGTAAGAATATTAACTTAGTTTTACCCTGTATTACTGTGTGGGTAAACAATAATGGCACTGTTTTGAGGCACTATAATTTAATACCCACTAGATCACAGAAATATTTTCTTTTTAAACTGAATCATTTTGTGAATCTCTCTCTCTCTCTCTCTCTCTCTCTCTCTCTCTCTCTCTCTCTCTCTCTCTCTCTCTCTCTCTCTCTCTCTCTTTGTTTCTCCCTGTGCCTGTGTCACAATACCCCACACACGGGTCAACAGGGAGTTCCTAATCTCCATGCTGCCTGTGATAGCTTTTTGAACTTTTACAGATATGAAAAATGTTTTTTTGGAGTATTAAGGAAGCATATCCTTCCTCTTTGGATCGGCAAATTTCTGAGGGGAATTTTCCTGACTCCAAAAACCCGTATCTGGGTTCAAGGGGGTCACAGTCTTGACTGAAGCAACATTGGAAACATGTTGTCTCCTTGGTCCCCTCATGACTTCCCTTCCTGTAACGAATGAGACTAAGATAAAATATGACTTATCAGCTAAAATGCAATTTAAGTAGTTCTAGTCACGGCACTTCTTTGTGAGAGCCCTGTGCAATACAAGTGGTCACAAAACACAAACAGACTTTATCTGTGTTGCCTCTTGTATATGTCTGTACCATTGCACAGGGTAGACAAGGGATCCAATACCTGAATCAATGGGGAAAAAAGGGAGCTGCACAGATGTTTTAAGTGCTGTATGTCTTTTCCCAACATGTCACTTTTACATTTATGCATTTGTCAAGCAAGCAATCACATCTTGGGTAGTGCTGTACGACTCAAGGATTTTGGACCCCGACTCAGACTCCTGCTTTCAGAGTTGATGGAGTTAATTGTAATGGATGGAATGGAATGAGGAATGGTATTTAAACATATGTGTTTGACAGGAGTTTGATGCCATTCCTGATTCCGTTCCATCCATTAGAATGAGCCCATCCGCCCCAGTTTCTCCATCCACCAGCCTCCACTGGTGCATATGTGCTTAAAAATGATTTGACTGAGCTAGCGATGCGCTGGCAGAACATTGACATTCTCTACAATACATTTACCACTTTTGTTGTCTCAGACATTCCTCTCCCTCTCAGCGTTGGAGTCTGCTCCGACTCCGGAGAGTTGAGAGTCGACCGTTTTTTGGGGTCGACTCCCCACCACTGATCTAGGCTGATGAAGAGTGAGCAAACACTTACATTTACATTCATGGCATTTAGCAGACGCCTTTATCCAAAGCGACTTACAACAAATACATTTGTTTAAGCAAGTGAATCATCTGTCCATCAGTCATCATAAGATAAAGCAATGCCCAGCAATGCTCAGACCAGGGGCCATTGGCAGTCACAATGCTAGAAGAAGGATTTATTTTTTTGTTGTTAACTGGAAAGAAACACTGTAGCCAGGGTGTGCAGGTGCAACCAGTGTGTGATATCCTGATATGTTTTTGGGAGTGTGTCAGTTAGTATTTGTGCGTGAGAGTGCCCCTGTGTGTGAGCATATGTTTATGTAAGAGTAGCGTGTGGTGACCCCGACACAGACAAGGCCGAACGCTGCCTGCCAACCCCAGATAGATGACAGATGGCACTATCACTCTGAAATATAACAGACAATTCTAGAAAGTCAGCCATTTGGAAAGGAAGTGGAGCATGCTGAGTTGTGCAGAGCATGAATGACACACACACACACACACTGTAATGATTTCTACTGCCACCACACATAGAGTTGGACAACACATCGATGCTATTTCAAATGCCATAGTTTAGTGCCAGGTGATGGACCTCACCTGGAACAAAACACAGCAAGCACAGCAAGACTGTTGCTGAGCACCCAGTTTATAATGCTTTTAAAAATCACCTCCAATACTCTTAGATGCACATTTTACCTGTTTGGAGATCTAAATTCCTATCGTAATTGCTCTGTCTCCCTCACCTTCTCGTATTGGTTGTGTTCATTGCTGTTTACCTCATTTCTAGCCACCTTAGATATGGGACAAACATTTAGACAATCAATTATTGACCCCTTCCTATTATTGATTACTATAAGAGGATATAGACAAACTTTAATCTCTCTCTCTCTCTCTCTCTCTCTCTCTCTCTCTCTCTCTCTCCTCTTCTCTCCTCTTCTCTCTGGGTTAGTGGCCTGCCCAGGAGGGTTTGTCACAGGCTAGTGTGTGGCTGCTTCCACCCTGGCTAAGTGTCACCGCCGTCAGGCAGAATCTGTGCTGCTCCCCCCTGGTAAGGCTCCAGGACCCAGAGGTAATTATGGAGCACAGAATCCTCATTCCACCTGGGAATACAAAGCCACAGCTGGGTACAGGTAGGCAGCCAGTGGATTGGGAAAAGAGGGAGGAGTTCCGAATAAGTTGAGAAACATCACACTATACAGCACACTGACACACTGTTCTCGCTTCCCTCCACTTCCTGTCCAAAGGACTGTCAAAGGCTGCAGAACACACTGTATGTAAATGTTGTTGCCAAGGCAATCAATTTAGATTAGCAGAGCCTGTAACAAAGGTCATTATATATTCTGTATGTCTCAGAGTTTCAAACTGGCCCATTGCTTTTTCCTTCCTATAGTGTCTTTAATTATTCAAGACTCTTTGTCTTACACACACACACATACACACAGACACGCACACACACACAGACACGCGCACACACACACGCTCAATTTCTCCCTCTCCCTCCTTCAGCTTTGGCATGTTTATGTGTTTGTTTCATAATGATGTGTTGCATAACCTAGTCTGTTCCAGGCGTGCAGGGAAGACGTGCACTGTCCCTCCCCTGAGAATGGTTTATTAATGTTTTTCAGGGAATGGTTCTTTCCCCATGAAATAGGTTCAATTTTGTCATTTTTGTAGCCAGATGCTGTTGTGATAGACTTCTGTAGGATGATGCACCCCGAATGTACGGCGATATCTTAAGGGCAACACAATGTAGATACAAAACAAGGGAGTAGGGAGTAGTCTTCAGTAGCTTACATACAAATAAAACTGAAACTAATACAACTGTAGAATCATAACATTTATTAGACTTTTGCATCCAAATTGACGAATGCTCTTCTCCTGGCACCTAAAAACACTTTAGGATATTTTTAGGTAAACTAAGGCAAGCTTCAGGCAGTGGCAGATGAAAGGCTCTTCTTAGCTTGCTCCCTAACTCCCGTCTCTGCAGACTGAGGCAGCTTTATCCCTGCTGAATTGCCTGCAGTTGTGATTGCAGAGTGGCTTCAGGTGTGGTGATGAGTAGCTGTCCATAGACCAGGTGAGGGGTTACTGAGGGACAGTTCTGTTGTGGGTTGCTGTCCATGATCCTGTGGATTGTAGGGCTACTGTGGTTCTGTAGGGACAGCTCCATTACATTTTTTAATTTTTGACATTTAGCAGACGCTTTTATTCAAAGCAACTTATAACAAGTACATTTGTCTAAAGTAAGTGAATCATCTATATATTAGTCATCATTCTTCCTATTGTGGGATGCGTCAGTGGAGGCCAGGAGACTGAGTACAAAGGACTGGTGGACAGTTTTGTTGAGTAGTGTGAGCAGAACGACCCGCTACTCAATATCAGCAAGACAAAGGAGATGGTGGTGGACTTTAGGAGGACTAGGGTCCCTCTGTCTCCTGTTTCCATCCAGGGAAAGGACGTGGAGGTGGTCCAGAACTACAAGTACCTGGGGGTGTACCTGGACAATAAACTGGACTGGACTGGTAACACAGATGTTCTGTACAAGACGGGCCAGAGCCGGCTTTATTTCCTGAGGAGGCTCAGGTCCTTTGGCATGTGCAGGACTCTGCAGAACATCTTCTACCAGGTCAGCGGAGTGCTGTACGCAGTGGTATGCTGGGGAGGCAGCATCAAGGAAGGTGACACCAAGAAGCTGAACAAGCTCATTAGGAAAGCTGTTTCTGTCCTCAGTGTCACCCTGAACACTGTGGAGGAGGTGGCCAATAAGAGGATGAGGACCAAACTCCTGGCCATCATGGACAATCCCTCCCATCCCCTTCATGACACTGTGTTCGGTCTTGATTGACCGGAACCTTTTGCCGGATGGAAGTCTCTGGAAGAGGTGGTGACCAGGATGGGAAGGATCAGCGATGATCTTTCCTGCTCTCTTACTGGTCCTGGAGTGGAACAGGTCCAGGAGAGATGGCAGGTTGCAGCCGATGACCTTCTCGGCTGACCGAATGATCCGCTGCAGTCTGCGTTTGTCCTTTGCAGTAGAGGCAGGGAACCAGACGGTGATTGATGAGCTGAGGATGGACTCAATGATGGCCGTGTAGAACTCGACCATCACTTTCTACGGCATTTTGAATTTCTTCAGCTGCTCAAAGGTCTTCATTACCACAGAGGTCAGGGCGACTGGTGTGTAGTCATTAAGGCCTATGATCCTCTGCTTTTTGGGAACTGGGATGATGGTGGATGTTTTGAAGCAGGCAGGTACCATGCATTCAACCAATGAAGTGTTAAAGATGCCCGTAAACACTGGAGACAGCTGGTCTGCACAGTGCTTCAGTGTGGAGGGGGAGACAGCGTCTGGTCCAGCTGCCTTGCAGGGGTTCTGTTTCTTTAACAGTTTGTTGACGTCTCTCTCCTGGATGGAGAGAGATGCGATGGGGGGGAGGGGGCTGTCTGGGTCCATTGTGTAGGGGGGGTAGTGTCTCTGTCTTGGCTGGTGTGTGTGTGTGTGGGGGTAGTGTCTCTGTCCAGGCTGTGAGCTGCTGTAATGCCTTAATTTCCCCTCGGGGATCAATAAAGTACCTATCTATCTATCTATCTATCTATCTATCTATCTATCTGTCATAAGCAAAAATCTACACTAGGACCAGGTGCCATTGGTAGCCACAATGCTTTTTTTTTTAAATAATTGTTTTTTAATATATTTTTTATTATTAACAGTAGAGAAACTATACAGAGGGGTAGTAGGGGGTGAAGAGGTCTTTAGGAGGGACAGTCAAGATGCAGCCTGAAGAGCCCAGAGGAGCGTCTCCGGCCATGTCCTCTCACAGTGCCTCATTATGCAACACACTTTCTCAAGATCGTTACAGCATTGTTAAACACAGACCCACGCAGAACATCAGCAGACCCGCGCAGAACATTTTGTCTCTCTCCTTATTCAGTGAGTGCACCAGTATAAAGCACCACTGATCTATCTTTGGCAGGGACAACATTTCCAGTGGAAGGTACTGAACCTGAGTGACATGCCGTTCCATTGGTCCACTGGCCCCGGTCTCTGCAGCTGTGGGGTTTATTGTCTGACATGTGCATGCATGTGACAGTGCCCTGCCACACAGCGACTGCGCTGTTCCCTAACATCCTTACATGCACTGACCTTTAAAAACACCTACTGTACATGAGTACATCCACTGTAAATGTTTTTTTCCCGTGGTGCTGGTCAGCCATGTGTTCAACCCATTCTCTGGACACCTACAGCTCCATGACCTGGATCGGCCCATTATGTATGATGTAACACAGATTGAAGGGTCTGGAAACACAGCAGTGACATTTTCACCCAATGCACTACCCTACTGATGTGCGCCTGCTGTGTATGTATGTGTGTGTGTGTGTGTGTGTGTGTGTGTGTGTGTCTGTGTGTGTGTGTGTGTTTGTGTGTGTGTGTGCGTGTGTGTGTATGTGTGTCTGTCTGTGCAAGTGTGTGAGAGCCAGAATGGTATTCTATAGGAGGTAACATGAAAACACATTAAGAGAAATACTATATGTGAGTGAGGTGTGCAGAAAAGGGGATGAAAAGGAAAATGCTGTTAAGGAAAAGAGAGATAATGTTATCATTCCAATTGTCATTTCCTGAATAAAGAAATCTGCTGTTTTTTAGCTTGGATTACTATTCCTTCACAACATCAACAACAATCACCACACAGAGTCACATCGCTAGCACATGATATTCCATCCGTCGTGCATTAGGCTGGGCACAGCCAACAAGCAGAAAAAGAAATCACATTCAGCATGCCTTGCAGCCAGAGAATTTGCATAATTCAAGCAAGACGTGGTTGAGAGGGTTGCATTATGTAAATGAAGTAATGATTAAATGATATTCCAAACGCAAATGCAATCATAAAGTGGAAATTCTGAAGAAAATATTTCAATTTAAATTGCCTTGGAACATGTAACAGTTCGTAGAGAAAAAAACAAGTTGATATTAACAAAATTACACGTTTACTAGACCACAGGTATTTAAAATATTGTATGTATAGGCCTACAATTTATTCAATTGAATGTTTTCAGACTCAGCCTCTTGACAGTTGTGACAATCAAGAAGCAAGTCACAGTTGTTAAAATTAGAAAATCATGATGGGTTCAGTATTACACTTTTTGCATAGTCTGTTTGAAATCCACTAAGGATCCGAGGTCTCAAATTCAGGTCATGCACTGCCACTGAACCTGCAAGTTAATTGCTTTAGCTCAGTGCTTGATGAATCAATTGAATACATAAGTCCCCCTAGATAAATAAATAGCTTTCTATGGCCATGACTGGATACCACAGTTTTAGGGCAAAAACGATTTTTTTTGCGGGGGGGGGGGGGGGGGGGTAGGGTTAGGATTAGGATAAGAGTTAGGGTTAGGGTTAGGGTTAGGGTTAGGGTTAGGGTTGGGTTAGGGTTAGGGTTAGGGTTAGGGTTGGGTTAGGGTTAGGGTTAGGGTTAGGGTTGGGTTAGGGTTAGGGTTAGGGTTGGGTTAGGGTTAGGGTTACAGGGGGTTGGATTGTTGGTGGATATCAACGGGGTTATGCAGAAGAGGTCATAGAGGATAACTATGAGAATTCAAGGGAGGAAGGGGAAGCTTTCCACCCACACCAGTGCCAAGGCAGGGGCAGGAAACTGTCCAAACAATGGAGTCACACTCACTAGTGTTTGGCTCTGTAGCCCAGTGCTCTGTAACCCAGTGTTTGGCTCTGTAGCCCAGTGCTCTGTAACCCAGTGTTTGGCTCTGTAGCCCAGTGGTCTGTAGTCCAGTGTCTCTGTAGCCCAGTGTTGGCCTCTGTAGTCCAGAGTGTCTCTGTAGCCCAGTGCTCTGTAGCCCAGTGCTCTGTAGCCCAATGTTTGGCTCTGTAGCCTAGTGCTCTGTAGCCCAGTGCTATGTAGCCTAGTGCTCTGTAGCCCAGTGCTCTGTAGCCCAGTGCTTGGCTATGGCTGTGTAGTCCAGTATTTGGCTCTGTAGCCCAGTGTTTGGTTCTGTAGCCCAGTGTTTGGCTCTGTTGCCCAGTGTTTGGCTCTGTAGTCCAGTGTCTCTGGAGCCCAGTGCTACACTCTGTGGCCCAGTGGCTCTGTAGCCCAGTGTTTGGCTCTGTAGTCCAGTGTCTCTGTAGCCCAGTGCTATGCTTTGTAGCCCAGTGCTAGGCTCTGTAGCACAGTGCTAGGCTCTGTAGCTCAGTGCTAGGCTCCGTAGCCCAGTGCTAGGCTCTGTAGCCCAGTGCTATGCTCTGTAGCCCAGTGTCTCTGTAGCCCAGTGTTTGGCTCTGTAGTCCAGTGGTTCTGTAGCCCAGTGTTTCTGTAGCCCATTGGCTCTGTAGCCCAGTGCTATGCTCTGTAGCCCAGTGTTTAGCTCTGTAGCCCAGTGCTATACTGACTGTCTTACTGTCTGACTGTCTGGCAGGAGGAAAGTCCCACATTCCCCATATAATCTCTCTCCTTCTACAAAACACCACTCCTTTCCACCCCCTCCATCCTCCTCTCAGAAACTGCAAAACCATTGTTATTGGTAAAACAGATCATGGCTATTTCGGGGCAGTACTGACAAGTAAATAGGCTGGTGCAATTTTTACATCCTCTGAACCCCCACCCCTCATACCTCCAAATCCACCCCAGAGACTTCAAAATCGTTCACCCTTTAAAGGAAAACATCATAGCCAGCAGAACAATGTGTTTATGTATTCCATTGACTATGAAAAACAAAACACCCTTCCACTGAACCACAAAGGACCAGTTATTCCATATAGCTATGACCATGTATGTGTATTAGAACCATGTCTTAAAAACAAAAGTCAGAGACAATCTATTTACCATTTAAAAAATAATTGCAGGTGAGAGCAGAGGGATGACATTGTTATTACATAAAGGAAGTATTGGATTTTTCCATCCTTCAGAGCGCCGCATTAGCATCCAGCCCTGTGCTTTTGGCTAACAGTAAACAGAGAGTAGGAGTGGTAGGAGAAGAAGATGTTTCTTCAGTTTACCTTCTGTGAGCATCTTACCTCCCTAAATGTCCATGTTTATGGAGACTTCTTAGCATTAGCTGAAAGTGAATGGGGTTATGCGGAATTGAACAAGTTCACCATAGATCCAGGGGCAAGTAGAACAGCATGTGAAGTCCTGTCTGTTCCTCATGGATCATCAGGTTTTCTTCCATCCCTGACAAGATCTTTAACATACCTTTGCTGACTGTTCTAAGCAGATTTGGTGGTGTCCATGTCTCTAACAACCTGGGGAGGGCAGAGAGAGGGACAGCAGAAGGGACAAGGTGAGGGAAAAAAAGAGAGAGAGAGAGACAGAGAGAGAGAGAGACAGATGGGGGGGGGATGAGTGGCTGTGAAAGTAGAATTGAGCAAGCAGACGACATAGTGAACCCTTAAGGATGTAACAGATGTCTGGAGATCCTTCACCAATATAAACCGACACTGGACCCATTGCAGCCTGCTGTTCTCCATTTCCCCTACTATCAGACTGATAATGGATCTCTCATACGTTGGCTGTCTGTCTCCAAAACAAGTGTAGAAAACATAAAGCCTTGCAATTATAAATAGGACGTGGGACAGAGTTGAATATGCTGTTGCGTGTCCATAGACTCTCTGTGTCCTGGCAGAGAACAGCTCTCTGAATGACTGGAGCCGTAAAATAGGTTGCTATGACACTGTAGATGAGACATGTACTGTACATGATGTGACATGGCTCTGACATCTCTCTCCCTCTCTCTCTCTCTCTCTCTCTCTCTCTCTCTCTCTCTCTCTCTCTCTCTCTTTAGCTGTAAAGTGCTATACATGTCATTCAGAGCGATGTCACCTGCTTTGTTTTCTTTTGTAATACTACAAGCCTCTTCTTAGAGTATGTCATCTTCTCTGAAATATTATTTTAAAAAACAGACCTCTAGCTCTATCCAAACTCCCAATCCAGCCAGAGAGACCATTATGCACGGTCTCTCAATGGGATACTAAAACCCCTCAATCATTCACTTGTATCTGTTTGCTACAATGTATTGACGAATGTTGTTTTCCTATTGAGAATATATTCTCTGATCTAAATTGATATGTAAAGACAAATATCTGAATTGCTAAAGTCTGAAAATACAGAATTTTCAGTTTCCCATTTACTGTCACTGACTTCTGATTCTAAGACTAAGAAAATGTTACAAATAATCTTTACAGGTTACAGATGCCCTATGAGGTTACATAGAGGTCCCATGAAGTTACATAGAGTTGCTATTGAAGTTACATGGAAGCCCTATTGGTTATATGGAGTCCCTTCAGGTTACATGGATGCCCTAAAACTGGTTACATAGAGTCCTTTACCGATCTCTCTCTCTCTCTCTCTCTCTCTCTCTCTCTCTCTCTCTCTCTCTCTCTCTCTCTCTCTCTCTCTCTCCAAAGATGACCCTCTTATGTGCATCATTATGAGATTTCACTTTGTTTTAAATGGATTCCAAGTAGAAGCCCAGCTTTGATGTATCGAAGTAGGGGAGAAAGGTAATGTCATGGAACACATTGTGCTCTCGGTCTGAGTCTAGGTGCAATGGCTGTTCTCTAACTAGGTGCAATGGCTGTTCTGCTAAGTGGCAGTGCTCTAGCAGAAGCACCCTCACAGTAGAGGAGAGCTCTTACCACTGCAGGGAGGATTGGAGTGTGAAACAAGTCTGTGTTTTGATCATCGACTGAACTCTCACTCATCTGCACTTAAACCTCCTCCAGTCAGGTGATGACACACCATGCACACACTATGTTCGAGATATAATCCAAACACACATGATCTTTCCAGTAGGCCTAGCATGCTCCACATGTGTCCTACATGTTTATGCACGCAAGCACAGACATAGACACGCACGCACGCACGCACGCACGCACGCACACACACACACACACACACACACACACACATTCGGGGTGCATTCGGGGGGAAACACCCCTGAGAAACACATGAGTCATTCCAATATCGGGGGCACATCTGCCCAATCTATCTCATTCTAAAGAAACTGCAGTGCGGCGACGTGGAGGAGGGGGGGGGGTTGTACGGAGAGAGACTTCTCAATGAAACGGGCAGCCTGGAGGGAGAGAGAAGGTGAAGTTGTATTGCCCTCTAATGGTCACAGAGGAAAGGTGCAGTCTAAACACAAGCAGCAGATCTTAGTATAAATAGAAATTAGTTATTTTTATATAACATTTTATTGAAATATTGCTATTTAATGCAGATTACCAAACAGCATGATTACAAATATGTGTTTTGTATTTACAGAGTGCTCACTTGGGCTACATTGAGGAATGAACCATTTAGCTAGAAATGACTACATATCCCATTGAACTCCTTCCTTTCCGGTTTATTTTCAGAGTTTCGCGCGCGCTCGAAGTGTCATTAGAGCTGCTGCTTCTTGTCGTGGAGATACGGTTTTTGTAAACAAACCTGATAATTTACAGAACTTCAGAAATGCCAACATCAGATTACGACCCAGCTTCTCTGCCGGACCTTTTACCCCTGTACTACCGCCGACTTTTCCCTTTCTCTCAATACCACCGATGGCTTAACTATGGAGGAGGTGAGCAGAGTAGCAGTAGTAGTAACCTCGCTATTCTATTCATCTTCATGACACGATGTATGCATGTGTTGACAGATACCTAAGCCTTGTGCGCGATCAAGTTGATTTCACTGTTGTGCTCAAGTCCCTACTGCTGTATGCCCACTATCAAGCTAGCAAGCAGAAATGTTGTCAGCCAGAGTCATCACACATTTAGATACCTTTGCTTAATGGCAGGCTCTAATGATGTATGTAACTACCTCCTCCACACCATCACACACAGCTTAGGCCTAGTTGTCTCAGTGAATCCACCACCGGGTCAAGCCCAAATTAAGGCAAGTTCTTTGTTTTGCAACCTCATAGTGACCAAGAACTACTTCCAGAATCGAGAGTTCTGCTTCACATTGAAGGATGACATCTACGTTCGGTACCAGTCATTCAGCACGCAGAATGAGCTGGAGAAGGAGATGCAGAAGATGACCCCCTACAAGATTGACATCGGGGCTGTCTACAGTCACAGGGTGGGGCTGGGGTTCTGATCTGGCCACCTGCTTTTCTTAATAACTCCTCCCTCACCCAGATCTCTCTCTCTCTCCCCTCCCTCACCCAGACCCCTCTCTCTTTCCTCCCTCACCCAGATCTCCATCTTTCTTTCTCTCTCTCTCTCCATCTCTCTCTCTCTCTCCACTCATTCCTACATTACTGATTTGTCTCTTTCTGTCTACATTCCTAATTTGCTTCTTGTCTGCCATCCACAGCCCAATCAGCACAACACAGTGAAGTCTGGAACCTTCCAGGCTCTGGAGAAGGAGCTGGTGTTTGATATTGACATGACGGATTATGACGACGTTAGAAGCTGTTGCAGGTATTTGGAGCACATCAGCCAGAAAATCTCTCAAGTAGTAGATCCATCATCTTTTTCAACTGTGCAGTTGTTTAGAAGAACGCCACAGTCGTAGTCAGGTGATACCCTTGATGTTATGTTGGGGATGTGGACCGTTCATCCTCTGTATTGTCGTGTCTGTTTTTCAGTGCTGCAGATATCTGTTCTAAGTGCTGGACCCTGATGACTATTGCCATCCGTATCCTGGACAGGGCGCTTCGAGGCGAGTTCGGAAAGCTGGTTACGATGTCAGACGCCACAAAGACCGTCTGCATCAAATGATTTTTGTACTCCTCTCACTCATTCAAGTGTTGCTGATGAAAGACTTCTCTTTTTGGTGATTCGGTAATGTCATTTCATGGTGATTTCTTTTGACTTTGTTGGGCTCCAGAGGACTTTGGTTTCCGCCACTGCTTATGGGTGTATTCGGGAAGGAGAGGGGTGCATTGTTGGGTGTGCGACGAAGCTGCCAGGAAGCTGTCTGTGGCGGCGCGCTCTGCTGTGGCAGAGTACCTCAGCCTGGTGAAGGTAGGTTTACTTTTACCATAACAACATACCCAATGCAAAACAGGGTTTTTCAACAGGGTTTTTCAACAGGGTTTTTCAACAGAAAACATGATCATTCACATTCACATTCGACATGATCATAGATTATGAACAGGTTTGGTGGCCTCACATGCAGATAAAGAAATACCTCAGGGAGTAACTGAGCCCTGTGAAAATGACTGAACTGCACACACCCATATTGAGCTGACTCACACTTTGTTTATTGAAGTCTGAGTTGTCATGAGAGCTGATGCTGTGAATTCTTAGTATAATAAATCTCTTGCTGATCTTTAGGGCGGGGAAGAAACAGTGAGGAAAGTTGTGCTGAATGACCCAATTCACCCATTCATCAGGTAAGACCGATCCACTGATGAGGAATATTCACTTCTTCCAGCCACCTTGTAAATAGACCACAACCTTTTTCATAAGTTTTATTAATTGACTTCAAATGTACCTTTAACCCCTCCAGAGAATCCCTGACTGTGGTGGAGCACTATTTCCCCCAGTACGCTCTGCTGGGACAGGAGATATTGAGCAGCAAGGTAGCTGCAGACAAAGTGCTGGCCCTTGTGCCAGAAGATATCCTTTTTCTCTGTCACTTTTTATTGATATTCCATATACAGTACATACCACATACATGTGATTTGAAATATGACACACACACACATTCTCTCTCTTTTTCATTGTTTTTTTCACTCACTCACTCACTCACTCACTCACTATCAATTGTATACTGGGAGCGAGGGAGAGAATATGCTGGAAGGTGCGGGCCCTTAACTCTAACTTCACATATCAGAAAGGATTTGCTGCCGTACTTCCAGAATGAGAAGAACCCTGAGAAGCGCTGGGGCAGGCTCAAGGTCCTGGTCGAAAAGAAACGGGTAGATGATCATGTTTACTTACAAAGTACAGAATACTGCAATAGAGATTGTCTGACTGTCAGAACACATCACAACAACATATCACAGCCATTAATGACAGCCAAACGTGTATTTCTGAAACTTTCTTCATCCAGACTACTGTCAAGAAGGGCCACTACTTTGAGAAGGAGATCATGCTGCAGTATTGTTACCCTCGGCTTGATGTAAACGTCAGTAAAGGAGTAAATCACTTGCTAAAGAGCCCTTTCAGTGTCCACCCCAAAACAGGTGAAAAAAAAAAGCTGTGCATGAGTAACATATTGCATATTGCAAGATAATGACATAACTGATATGTTGCCTGTGAGATAACGGATATGTTGCCCCCCCCCCCCCCGTGTTCCTCACTTTCTCACAGGGCGAATCTCTGTTCCTATTGACCTGAGAGAACTGGATCTGTTTGATCCCTTTGATGTACCCACTATCAGGTAAGCCACCAGTCAGTTTGTATATGCTGCTCCTCTGGGCCTCTGTTGAGGACTAATTGATGTGTGAGTTGTACTCAACTGTCCTGTTCTTACGCCTCTTTTCCAGTCAGATCTGTGAGGAGCTGGATCGGCCTAGGGTAGCGGAAGAGAAGGAAGAGGAGGAAGAGGAGGAAGCCAAGGAGAATGACAAAGAAGCAGGGGAGCGACGGAGGTTACGAGGTACCCATAAAAACCCAGAAAGATCTGGATACGACTTACATCCCTGTAGGCTGCTGTCTGTGTCTATCACTGTTATATAAGCCCCATTCTAATGCTACAAAGAAGACACAATGGCATGGATGTGTGCTTTTATACTATTGTACCGTGATTTTTATGAACACCAAGTATCACTTCCGTTTCCACAGACTACAAACGAACCAGCTTGGCAAAGTATGTGAAACTTTTTGATCAGTTTCTGGAAGGGATGGCTCGCTTACGGAAAGGGGAGCTTCTTAAAAAGAGCGGTGAGTTTGATTAAAATTCCTTGTGAAAGAAGGTCACCGTGACATTCAAAATTCAGGTTGATAAAAATGTGTTGATCGTGGCTTCTCCTCATTTCTTTTCTCAGATCTCCAAAAGGACTTCTAACCCTGCGCAGTGTCCAACAGAAAGCATTACACTTGTTTGGGCAAACAAAAATGGTCTTAATTGTTTAACTCATATACTGTACAGCATATAGATTTCATAAGCAATGCAAGCCCCTTTGCAGTGCAATGTCTTATGATTCTGATCAATTCCTAGTTTTGCAACCCACCCAAATCTGAAACAAAACTGTCATCAAGTTTGTTAAGTGACAATAAAGTACAGTTCAATCAGATGCACTGAACAAGGGTCTCAGTCTGAGAATGTCCATGCAAATATCTTATTCCATATCAAAGATTGAAAGTGAGTGTCAGGCAAAACGTGTGTACATTGTATCTTCTTTTATAAAAAAAATAAATAATTAAAATTAAAATGATATTGTAATACTATGTGTCTAGATGTACCTTATTCTGTGTCTTGATGTAAATCTTCAGTCTTTTTAAAGGGCATGGCACGATTATTATTTGTATCTGGCGTACCTATTCTGTGTTATTGTTTAGTAGCTCTGAAGATCACAGAAGTATTTAACCACCTATTAGGCAGAATACAATTCAACATCTGTATATATGTTACAGATGGCAAAACAACAAAGCAGCTGCATAAAGCTGAAATTACTGAGGCAGCTGCTTGCATTCTTGGTGGTGCCAATCTGTGCCAATGATACAGACAGGGGCTATCCAGTGCTGGAATCCATGCTGGCCAAGGTCAAGCTACTGGCTTTTATAACAAGGGTTACTACCTGTTAGTTAGACTGATTGTCCTGATTATTGTTATTATTATTATTATTATTATTTTATTTTTTTGAACCAGTCTACCATAATGATCAGTGACAATAAAACTGTAATAACAAATATATCTGAATCATAAGACCTGGTTTTCGACTAGCTCTTTTGCACATGATGTAACTCAATCAGAGAGATGGAAAAATTAAGGGATTTTGATATAATATGCAAAGAAACCAAAAACACCACGACAACCCGGAAGAAGAAGAAGTCTGGTAAATATCACCGCAGGACAGGGGTTAGAAATTCTCTCTCACAGCCATCTTGGATATAGAATCCTGACTCGGTGAGTATCTCTGTCAATAATCTAACTTCATCTACCCGTTTGTTGCAGTTTAAAATGGTTAAAACACGACTTAAACAGTGCATGAGATTCTTGTTATCTAGCTGATGTAAATATTGATCCATATTGTTTTTTGTATAGTGAATTATTCACTGTTATGATATCGATCGCTGGTACAAAATGGGGGACCATCATGACTCTCCCCACAACTGATAGCTATTAGCTTTGTTGCGAACTGTTTCAGAATAGCCCATGTTTCAGTTGACACGCGATCAGAAATAACTGCGGTGACACTTTGAACAATATAGACTATAGTGATATCCAAAGTGTTTGGTAGCTGAACATTGAAGCAATGAGTTGACTAAGACAAAACATGCAATTGTCTTGGTCAGCTAGCTAGCCCCTTTGACAGTGCACTAAGGCATGAGTTTGTAGCTAATGTTAGCTAGCTACCTAGCCAGCAATGTTGGTTTAGATGTGAGTAATCTGTTAGTAACATCGTTTCAGTCTTTTGAAGTGTTGACAGTTTATTTAACTTGCTAGCGAATATAATGACAGGATTTAAAGAACATGGCCAGCAATGTTATGTTTCTTTTTGGTGTTGAGGTTGTTGGTCTTCTTCAGTGATTTGGTCCTGATCTGTTCGCGACACGTGAATCAGTAAGCAAATTGTGCTAAATGACATGTCGGCTAGCTAGCCGGATTCCTCATTGTAGTTAGGCTACTAGCTTGTTCCCATGTTGTAGAGCAAGTGTTACGTTAGCATGTTGGGTAACTTGGTTGTGACTTTGCTAACAAATTAGCTAACGTGGTTGAATTGACATTTGATCACACACGTTGCGTTTTCAACAAAGTTGTATCAATGTGTTGCCGTTTGTGTTCAATGTATGTAGAGAGGGCAGCAATGTATGCCCTGTGAATTTAGCCAGCAATATGAAACTTTCTTTGGTTTCTGACCTCCACATGATTCATTGATTTTGATTTTTTTCTTTTCAGACAAGCATGCCTGGCGAAGCCACAGAGACAGTCCCGGTCACTGAGCAGGAGATGCAGCAGCCTCAAATTGAGACTGGTTCGTAAAGCAACTTCATATCGCACTTGCATGCTAAGACATTAACTAAAGGGGTAATGGGGGTCCTGGAACTCAACCACTGCAGTAGCGACATCAACAGTAAAGTACTGGCTGAGTTTAGTAAATGACTTCCCACATTTTAATGGTGACCATATTAATCAAGTGTTGTGCCTAATATAGTTGGATTTCAGAGGGGTATTTTTTTTTGTTGATGTTAATTTTAGTTTTAACTGAGATAGTCAAGCAGGTGACAGACACTGTTGTGGAATGCCACTCGACATCTGTTGGTAACATTCATGTGAAGCTCGGTTTTCTCTGGGTCACCTGTTGTTTAGGACAATCCCTTTTCACCCGTAATCTCATCATATGGGGGGAGGGCGTAGCGTCAGCCAGTTTTATTTTTAGGTGGAAAGTGGGCTGAGCAGTGGAGGGATGTTAAAAGCTAAATCACAGTAGATTGCATTCCTGGGGGGGCAGCACTGTCTCTGACCCACATTATTTTTCCTTGTACTTATTAATTTTTAATGCGAGTTAGCCTTCGGGGATTGACCGTTGTAGCCTCACTTTGCATTGATGTGGGAACAATTTTACTTACCTCACTGGTGATTCCTAAAATAGTGGTCATGTATGTAGGATCCTCAACTGCAGTTCTAATGGGTTATCCAGGACCTCTTGTTTACACACAAACTCACACTCACTGACAACCGCCTGTGTTGAATGTTTCTTCACTGACCACTGGGTTGTGACACTTTCTAACGCACGGGTATTGATGTAGTCTGTGCACGGAAGATTTAAAAGAAACAAACCTTGCACGGATTAACTGTGTTACATTTGATTAGAGATCTTGGCGCAAGGCAGTGGCACTGATCATTATCATGGTAGAAATTTCTTTTTTATTTCAGAAATATTATTAGGATGAAACATTATCATAGCAGCTTTAATAAATGTTTTTGTTCACATACATCCTCATTGACCATGTAAAGTATTCATCAGTACTCAAACGTACTGCGGTTTTCTGTTTGACAAATTCCTGACTTCCTGACTGATTTGATGGTAATGATAATTACAAGACAACAAGGCTACATGATAAGCTAATGGTTACTTGAGTTACTTGAGGTAGGCGCCATTTACAGCAGTTATGTAATTGAAAGGGTTTATAATAGACTACATGTCATTTGGAGATGAATAAATGATCTGATTGAACTGTCAGGATCATTGAGTTTTTTTTCTAAGCATTTTCTCATTCATTTCATGCTGGCAAGAGACATTTCTTATGCAGGGATTCAACAAATGAACTCTAATTAATCCAATGAAGGTGCCCCACTGCCAATGAATGTAAGTGGCTGCTTTTTACTAGTCAGCCAGACTTGCAAAAGAAGAGATTGAAAATCATGGTAGGTAGATTGTCTCCTTAGGCAATATGGAGTCTACCTTAGAAGCTCAAAGGTGAAGCGAATAAAGAGAAGACCAGTTGTCTCCATCAGAAGAAATACATGACCATAGTCTAGAGAAAATAACGTGTTACAGCTGGTCAAAAGCACTGATGTCAACTGAAGAAGGTAAACGGGGTGTTAAATGATGACATGATCACTACAGATGTTGCCTGATGAAGTTTCTGAAGAAAAACCACAAGGGAAGATGAAGAAAGTCAACTAAGGTTAATACGTTTGAGAAATTGAGGAAAACTGGTTGGATGAACGGAAGAAGACCATGGGATTTGAATTGGTGGCCCACCAATGTTTGGAAAGGAAGAAGCAGGTTATGTAATTGAGTGGGATGATACTTCAGTATTTGGTTTAATTGCCTTTAAAATGGATGAGAAAATGATCAGATTTATTATTCAGATGAATAGTACACTTGGAATAGCATCTCGTTGTCAAAAAGCATTACAACCTTTGGATAAGTCTTCTTTCTATACTAATCTTTCAACTGTTTCACAAGTGGTTCAGTATGCATGCTTGTCTCATTTGTGGGACTCTTTCACTCTTATGGTATGTCCTATTAAGGTCTGTATATGTATTGAATGCCACTCTTTTTTCCAGTAGAGGGGTTCACACTGGGCTCAAGTTTTTTTTTTTTTTTTTCTTTTTTTTTTTCTGTCACACTTTTAAGGATTGAGACACTGCATGGTAACAGGGATATGGGCACAAGTTTGTGGGGGTGTACATTATTCACCTATTCTTGGTTCACTCACAAACTGTAAACAGAAAGCTGTACCCTTGAACAACTTCACAAAAATGGTGGTTCGATTGGAATGATAGATGTACAACACAACCCCATTGTTCTTATACTCTTATTCAGCTGTTTCCTTAACATTTTGCTTCATAATCAAAACATTTTGGATCCTAACCTCATGTTTCTCTCATGTACGTTAATGTGTAGTATGTAACATTCATGGAGCTAGGTCTCTCTAATTTAAAAGGATTCAATCATTAGGTCATATGCTTTGAAAGACCCTTCCTGTAAGCTTATCAGCCGCTCCTCTCACTATCGCTGTGACTACCCCCTGCTGCTCCTCCTCCTGCCCTTCCTTTTCCTCCTATCAGCTCCGGGGGTGTTGAGTTCCTCTGCTCCCCCTGAGATGGCTGTGCCCGAAGTGACGAAGGCAGCCCCTTTGGAAAGTCCTCCTCTCCCAGAGGCCTCCACTGTTCAAGAGGTTGAATCCCATCCAGTATCAGAGACCGCTGATGGCCAACTTAATGGCGTAGCAACAGCACCTGAGGTTGCAGCAGTCGCAGAGGAAGCCTCCATCCCACCACCAGTGCCCACTACAGAACCACCAACGACCCAAGAATCTGTCTCTCCAGTCGAGACTGCTTCTGCCCCAGAAGAAATCCCTGTCCAGGAATCGGCCGTTTCTGAAGAAGCTGCAGTGACTGCATCTGCCCCAGAAGAAATCCCTGTCCAAGAATCGGCCGTTTCTGAAGAAGCTGCAGTGACTGCATCTGCCCCAGAAGAAACTCCTGTTCAAGAGTCAGCCGTTATTGAAGAAGCTGCAGCCCCTGTTGAAGAACCAGCTGTCCAAGACCCAGTATCTCCTGCTCAAGAGGAAGTGACTGTTGTTGATGACCCTAAAGAGGTGGTTGAAGAACTTGCCATCCAAGCACCAGAAGAGGCCACACTCCATGTTTCGGCTGAGGTTACCGAGTCCTCTGTGGCAGCCGATCAAGAGGCAGTTGCAGAAGAACCCATTGTGGTTGAAGAGGCTCCAGTCCAAGAACTAGAACCAGTCGCTGCTGCTGAAGAACCAATTGCAGATGCTGTGGATGGGATTGCACGTGTTGCCCCAGAGGTCACCCTGGAGTCTGCCGTTGAAACCATCACTGAAGACCTCGAGAACGTGAGTCTGGAGTCCGCCCCCAAAGCAACTGAAGCCGCAAGCTTGGACACTGGGGTCACAGAACCTGAAGCACTGCCTGCTGATGTGCCTGATGGGCCCATGCTAAATGAAACTCCCATTGAGAAAGAACCAATTGCGGCCCTTTCTGAGGCCGTCCAGACGAAGGTGACATCTAATCGCGCAGGCCCATCCCTCTCCACCCGGCACATGTCAGGTGGGTCATTCTGTGTGAGAAGTCAAAGCTGCATTTCCCCTCTTACTGCAGCTTCCCTTTCAAACCTTTCGTTTCTTCTGTACTTTCAAACTTGCAACCATAGGGCGTAGGCTATATTTGCTCTTTTAACTGGTACATTTGACCTAAACCGTGATATCTTTGCCCCCCCATGATGCTCAATAGAAGGGGCTGATGTTCAGATCGGATCACGATTCTTTTGAGTATTGCAGAATCTTCTATGTTTCTATTTACCTAATAAGCAGCCATTGGCTCTCAATTCTCTCTCTTTTCGCGTCACTGTGTTAACTCAGTGTTTCACCTTGAAACAGGCCAGTCCATATAGGCACTTTTAGTAAAGAACTGACTTCCAGCAACTTTCTTCTTTTGTCGCCAGAGTTATTGTGTGTCCTTTGACTGTTCTGTTTCCGCCGCTCTACTTTCTCTGGGCTTATTGGTGTTTGTCAGGAAGAATGCACCAAGCCAACTGTGATAATGTGCTTACACTGTGGTGTGGGATTTGGACATTAGTATTTGTGTCCAATGGGGATTTGCCACTATAGGGGAATTTTTAGTTGCAATAGGAGTTTTATTCATTACGACTAATGTACCCTTTAAATTTTCACCAGCCACAAGTCAAATTGTTGAAATTGATTATCGTTTTAATGTAATCCTCACTCTGCACACCACTTGTACAACTGTGCTTTTTTCTGACTTAATCACACTTCAATAGAGTTAATGTGACATTTCTGTTAGTTATGAATTTGGAGTGAATTTATTGTGAAACCTATCACAACCATTTTACACTCTGTTCTGTCTAGTTTGTGTAGCATAAGCTTAGCACCTCCTTACTTTCACTTGCTTGTTATTAACTCTTCAAAAACATGTTTGGTGAAAATAGTGCCTCGCTTTGCCAGTGCAAATTGTCACACTTTATTTGTGTCCTTTACTCTCTTTGTACAGAGTTGGTCCTCAATTTTGATCTCTGGTTGTGAATGTACAAAATGCTTTGAGACTTTGGGTCTGTGCTTGCTCCAAGTAGATGTGTGTATTAACTCTAGGTTGTGGTTTTGCCTGAATACTTGATGTAGTGTTGAGTGTGCAGTCCGAGTTGGAAGCAAGGTTTGTGTGGTGTGTTTTCCTAACCCTGAAGAGGCAACGTTGACTTCTGTTTTTCTGATCTTTTAACCCGCATGGTTAAGGCTCTCAATTCTTCATCTGCCAAAAATGATATTAAGTCAAATTTGTTTCATACAGCCGCACCTCCTGCCCCTGCAAGTGTGGCTACTTCCCAGCAACCCCAGGCTGCTGCTGGCCATGCAAAGCCCAAAAGCAAAGAGGCCAAGGGTGGGCCAGGCTCCTCTGCCCCAAAGGCTGTCCCTGGCAGAAGAAAACGCTCCTCAATGTCTGCCTCCTCCTCTTCTCCCACCTCCCCAAAGTCCACTTCATCTTCCACTCCATGCTCCCCCTTAGCTACCTCACCTGGAGGCCATACAGATCCTAACCAGGGCAACCGTGCTGCCCCGAAAGTTGTTAAGGCTGGCAAACAAGGAAAGGCTAAGAAAGGCGTTGCGTTCAAGCCTGCTGATGAGCTGCCTGCCCCAGCTGAGGCTCCTGTCCTTGCAGAGCAGAAGCCAGAGCCGATCCCTTCTCCAATTGAACCTGCCCCTGTTGCTGCTCCTGTAGTTGCTATTGATGCTGAGCCAGCAGCTGCCTCACCCATCCCTCCCAAGCCAGTGGCTTTTAAAGTGACCTCAAAGCCTGCTGCACCAGCCCCTCTCTCATTCGCAGCCGCTCTTGCCTCCAAAGCTGTCCCTGAAATGCCCATAGACAAGCCAGAGCCTGCCAAGGTGGTTGAGGTGAAAGAGAAGGCTGAGGTGAAGGTAGCTCCACCCACTGTAGCTGTGGCCGTGTCTGCTCCTGCCCCAGCTCCACCTATGCCTGCCCCCAAAGCTTCTGCTCCTGCCCTGGAGGAAGATGATGACCTCCCCCCTCTCATTCCTCCAGAGCAGCCTGTCAAGATGCCAGTTTTCCTACCTCCTACTAAAGTAGAAGCTCCAAAACCTGCCCCAGTTGCTCAAGCTCCCCCAAAACCCACTGTTGTTGAGCCCGCTGTTGTGTCTGCACCAGCCCCCGAACCCATTGCTGTGCCTGCACCAGCCCCTGAACCTGTTGCTGTGCCCACACCCAAACCCGTTGTTGTGCCTGCAACCGCCCCTGAACCAGTAGCTGTGCCTGCAACCGCCCCTGAACCAGTAGCTGTGCCTGCACCCGCCCCTGAACCAGTTGCTGTGCCTGCACCCGCTCCTGAACCTGTTGCTGTGCCTGCACCCGCCCCTGAACCAGTAGCTGTGCCTGCACCCGCCCCTGAACCCATTGTTGTGCCTGCACCAGCCCCCGAACCTGTGGCTGTGCCCACACCCAAACCCATTGCTGTGCCCGCACCAGCCCCCGAACCTGTCGCCGTGCCCACACCCAAACCCGCTGTGGTGCCCGCACCAGAACCAGTTGCTGTGCCCGCACCAGCCCCAGAACCAGTTGCTGTACCCACACCTGCCCCTAAACCCACTGTTGTATCACTCCCCCTCTCATTCGCAGCCGTTGTTGCCTCCAGCCCCCCCAAAGCGGTCCCTGAAATGCCCATAGATAAGCCAGAGCCTGCCAAGGTGGTTGAGGTGGAAGAGAAGGCACCCGTTGTGCCCGCACCAGCCCCCGAACCCGCTGTTGTGCCCGCACCAGCTCCCCCTAAGCCTGCTCCTGTTGAACCCATTGTTGTGCCTGCACCAGCCCCTAAACCCGCTGTTGTGCCTGCACCAGCTCCCCCTAAGCCTGCCCCTGTTGAAGTAGCTATTGTACCCCCACCGGTACCAGTTTCAGCCCCCAAACCTTCCCCAGCCCCCACCACTGCTAAAGCCCCAACCAAAGTGGAGCCTGTGATCAAGAACGATAAGGGTATTTCTCCTTCTTTCTCTCTGTTTCCTGTCCCTTCTGTATATGTTCTACCAATGTTGGTGATTTCTGTGGCCTGTTCACTGGCTTGCTTGTCTCTTCCCCTTTCTTAAAGGTTAAATATAGTATATTCTAGTAGTTTGTATCAGCTTAGCTTAAAATGTAACCAACTGGCCTGTTTCAAAGATTACAAGTAGTTGTTAGAGCTTTTGATTGGTGAAATCAGTTGCTCCTACTTCTGGATACCATTGTTATTTTGGTAAAAAAAAAAAAACAACAACAAAAAAACCGTAAGTCTCTTTGTACGTCTAAAACATTGTCTTTCTTCCTAGCATCAAAAACTTGATTCTTTTCTAGTGGAACCTTCTCACTTAGTCTTAAAGATAGGAGGAGTAGTAAGCCCTGGTATGGAAAGATTTTGGTTGTGTCGGGGGGGGGGGGAGATTATGAGGAATTGACAAATATTTTGAATTTGGTGGTTCCTCTTAATGTTTATAAAGTGTGGCTTTCACTCCAATTCAAATTATTTTACATCTACTGTAATTAATTGACATTTTATTTTATACATTATATACATACCTTTTTGTTAACCTCATCCACATAAATTCATTTTAATCCTCTCAGTGCCTCAAATTAGTCTTTTAGGTTGGTTTCAATTGCAGCGACATATTAAATACATTCCAAATGTATCCATTTTAGATGCCTTAAACACGCTTTGTTCTGTTCACTGCCCATGCAATTACAGTTCTCTGCTCTCACACAGGCTACTACAGGTTAATTGCTTATGTGCTGCTCAGGCCTCTGCCTGTGACCGCCTGTATGCTGTGACTAATGCTTGCTTCTCTGTGGGGGGCTTACAGGGTCTGGCACTGAATCAGACAGCGATGAGTCGGTACCAGATCTGGAGGAACAGGACTCTGCGCAGACACAGACGCAGCAGGCCCAGGTAGGTTCACCCATGAATGAGACTGCCTGGACAGGTTTTTAAGGGCAACAGATTAGTTTGCTGGTAAGCTGGTTTGGGTGGTGAGCAGGTGTTGCGACAGATGCACTGAATGGCTCAGATGAACACCGTAGGAAATGTTTTAGATCATTGACTCTTCTGTGACGATCGATACAGTGACTTTCGTTCTTCTGAGTATATACTGAAGCCAACCTTTCTGTCCTGAGAAGAGAAGACCCGTAGTATCTGTTATGGGGCTTAGCATTATACATGTTCTTGTCCCTCAATTTCTAGAACTTGCATGGGGAATGTAAGTGTAGAACGTTTGGGTTGACTTGACTTGTATCCTGTCTCTTTACATGTCTCTGTCTATAGTAAAGGGGATGGATGTTATCTTCTTTTTCCACAGCTTGCTGCTGCTGCAGAAATAGATGAGGAACCCGTTAGCAAAGCCAAACAGAGTCGTAGTGAAAAGAAAGCACGAAAGGTAATTGGAAAAGGGGGGGCGGGGGGAATATATATATATATATATATATATATAGTACCAGTCAAAAGTTTGGACACACCTTCTCATTCAATGGTTTTTCTTTATTTTTTTATTATTTTCTACGTTGTAGATTAATATTGAAGACATCAAAACTATGAAGGAACACATATGGAATTATGTAGTAAACAAAAAAAGTGTTAAACAAACCAGAATATGTTTTAGATTTTAGATTCTTCGAAGTAGCCACCTTTTGCTTTGATGACAGCTTTGCACACTCTTGGCAAGGTGTGTCCAATCTTTTGACTGGTACTGTCCATTTGCTATATACTACTTAATCTCAATATACTACTCTAATTAAGAAGTAATGAGATTATCAATATGCCACCTGTTCATCATGAAAATTAACATTTCAGTGTCAACTAGCTTTGAGTCTCTAGAGGTCTAGTGTGATAGGCAGGCCCACACTGAACACTTGAATGAGTGTGGTTTAATAATAATGTTATTATAGATAGAAATATTATGTTGCGCCCTCCTGAATAAGCCCTTGGGTTGATGGCATTGTCATAAAAATGTACCTGAGATGTAAGTTTATTGGAGAATCTCCTGGTGGTCGATCCGTTCTCTTCAGTGATGATTGATACAGTGACTTTCGTTCTTCTGAGTCGAATGAAGCCAACCTTTCTGTCCTGAGAAGAGAAGAATCCCCTATTAATTATTATCAGGCTTCACGTTATCATGCAATTACACATTTTATTCTCATCATTTCAATATCAACAAATGGACATCCACAGTTCAAACCAGCTTTGAGTCTAAAGATCTAGTGTGATGTGCAGGCCCACACTTGCAGGTGCTATGTGAAATGACACTGATGTTTGCTTTTCACCAGGCAATGTCTAAGCTAGGTCTTAGGCAGGTGACGGGGGTCACCAGGGTTACCATTCGCAAGTCAAAGAACATCCTGTTTGTCATCACCAAACCAGACGTCTACAAAAGCCCCGCGTCAGACACCTATATTGTCTTCGGTGAGGCTAAGGTAAGATGTCTACAGGGTATGATTTCCTATGCGGTGTCGATTCTAATTCATGGTCACCTTTGTTTGTTATGCAATTGGCCTTGCTGCACTTTCCCCTGCCTTGTCATCAACATGCGCCAGAGTTGAAAGGTGTAGAATCTCCCGGTGGTCGATCCATTCTCTTCAGTGATGATTGATACAGTGACTTTCGTTCTTCTGAGTCTAATGAAGCCAATCTTTCTGTCCTGAGAAGAGAAGACCCCTATAAACTAACTATAATGGGGTTTAGCGTTTACATGCACTGACTGATTTTTAGTCTCATCTTCACAGGAGTTGATATGTAGTCTAGAGAGTCTATTTGAAGAATGCCTACATGCAATAGGCTCCTGCTGATAACCAGAGTCACACAGGTTCTGAGTTAAAATTGCAGTGTGATTCCTTTCAACCAAGGTGTCATGATTCTTGCCAAAGGATACAGCACTGATATCCCTCTTTTCCCCTCTTTTCCTCAGATCGAGGATCTTTCACAGCAAGCCCAGCTGGCCGCCGCAGAGAAGTTCAAGGTACAGGGAGAAGCGGTGTCGAACGTCCAGGAAAACACACAGACGCCCACCGTACAGGAGGAGAGCGAAGAGGAAGAGGTGAGGGCCTCAGGATGGGTTTTAGAGCATGGCTTATTTCTCTTGTCCACAAGTGTCATCAAAACTTGCCTTAGTTGGAAGATTACTTGTAGAATCTCCCGGTGGTCGATCCGTTCTCTTCAGTGATGATTGATACAGTGACTTTCGTTCTTCTGAGAATAATGAAGCCAACCTTTCTGTCCTGAGAAGAGAAGACCCTTATAAACTAACGATAAATGGGGATTTTGTATTATACATTGTTCTTGTCCCTCAATTTCTGGAGCTAGGCTTATTTCCGTTGTCCACAAGTGGTTGTCCTCTGAGTGTAACCACACACATTGTAATTCATGGACATCTCCTAACACACTCATTGTATGATTTAATACTAACACATTCTTTTACGCATAGGTGGATGAGACCGGGGTCGAGGTGAAGGACATTGAACTCGTGATGTCACAAGCCAACGTGTCGCGAGCGAAGGCTGTACGCGCCCTGAAAAACAACAACAACGACATTGTCAATGCCATCATGGTAAGCGTTTGAACAGCCAATCAAAATATATCCAACATGGATATTCAACACAGATCTTTCAATGAGGTAGAGTGGCCTATTCGAGGAAGCAGGAGCAATAAGCATTCTGAAATGTTATGTTTTTGTTTATAAATAAAGATGGTTGGTATAATTGACTACTTGACACTCTCAACAAACAATATACAAGTTTATCTGTATTAATAAACCAGAAAAGCAAGAGATATATTTGATAGTTTTTTTCCAAGTTATCTGGCTAATTTAGTGACCCTCCTTTCTGGAATAGGCCCCAGATGTCCCAAATAGATAGACAGTTACCCAAAGGATGTATTCAAGAGGGTGCACAGCTCTGAATGTTAAAGAAGGGAAAGTAATGTACAGACCTGACATGATTCCTTATTCTACATGATTGGGAAGCATCTCTGCTCTACATTACAGAATCTTTAGATAGAAATATAGTGTTGCACCCTCCCGAGTAAGCCCCTGGGTCGACTGCCTTGTCATCAACATACGCCAGAGTTGAAAGGTGTAGAATCTACCGGTGGTCGATCCATTCTCTTCAGTGATGATTGATACAGTGACTTTCGTTCTTCTGAGTATATACTGAAGCCAACCTTTCTGTCCTGAGAAGAGAAGACCCCTATTATCTAACTATTATGGGGCTTAGCATTATTATATGTTCTTGTCCCTCAATTTCTAGAACGTTTTTATGTGCTGACACATTGTCTTGTTATCTCCACAGGAATTGACGATGTAGGAGAACACTGGAGTCGAGGAGGGTTCTGAAAGGTTGCTGATTTAATCTACACTATTGTTTGTACAATTTATACCCAAGATGGAAATAAAGTTGTGGCTTGGTCAATTGAATGCTTGGATGTCCCCTTCTGTACTGTCGTCATGTTTTATTTGTTTACGGTACTCATCTGGTGAGATCTCCATATTAACTACTTTATTGTGTATTGTAATTGAACGGGTGTCAGGTCCTAGTGGTGATTTGTTATCTAGAAATCCAGGATATAATTTCTACACATGGAACTACAGGACTTGATGTGCTTTAATGTCATTAGTCTCTGGTCATTTGATTGGGTAGTGCTAGAAGACGGTAAGGTGCCTTTCACCACAGGACACAGGTCGTTTACACAACGAATAACTGATTTTTTTATTATTTGTATTCTTCGGCATGTGTCGTTGGCGTATTATGCCATCTACGTTGCCAATGAAACTGGACTTCTGCTCCAGTACTGTGAAATCAAAAGTCAATGGGAGGCAATCAATGGGTCCACATGAGCTGGTGGAGAATGGAGTCATATCTGTCTGATGAAGAGCCAAGGTCCTCTCTTTCCTGAAGTGTGCACTCCTTTACTCCCCCGCATGGCTTTAAAATGGACGGGAAAAGGAGTATGGAGGAATGTATTAAACTCCTCTCGCCCAATGCAAATGTTATTTTAATGTGGTCTCAATAAGTTTAAGTTCATAGATCGATGAAGTTGTCCTCAGATGCATGGCGTGGCATGGAGGTGGGCGTAACAGTATTATTTGTTTATTCATGAGGGGCAGTGAGGGAGTGCGTTCTGGTAAGAAGTGTAAAAAATTGGCCCATTGTCAAGATCATTTTAGATTACAAGTTACCTTTATACCATGTAAGGGTCATTTGTGTTCTAAAATGATCTGGACAGTGGCCCAATTCTCTGCTCTTCTAACCACTCCTTCACTGTTTCACCTTTGTCTCTCATCTGACTGGTACAGCATGACACTTGTCTTTCAAGGATTCTTTTCATTGCACTTCTTTTTTTTGTATTGAAATATAACAGAATGCAGCCATTCAGACATAACAGTTGACAAAAAATTTGACATTACTGGTTGATTAAAAAACAATTTTTTGTCAAGTAGACAACCGTCTCATATGTTTTAATGCAATTCTAGGATTTTCAGAGACTGGCTGGTAGCTGTGAGACCTTTGAGGACCCAACGGCATGACCAATGCTTATATATAAGAGCTTATAATACTCTTTTTAGCTTTAAAAACTACCTGCATCGGACGCAGTCAGACGGTCCACGGTTAAGAGGGAGGAGTCTCCCGAACTTTCAACCGCGTCTCCATAGAGATCACGTCGCTATGGGCGGAAGGGCACGCTGCCTCAACTTCACTAGCAGCTGTGGTGAATGCTCTAGAACGTCTCGTGCGCGGTAGCTGCGTCAGCGCCATTCAGTCGATACCCAAGATCCGGAGTCCGCGAGGCATTGAAACGGTTGCTTTGCAGTGTGGTGAATATTCGTAGTTTTTTTTTTTTTTAAACTTCCCACCCACTTTTCATCCAGCCCATTGAAAACGAATCCCCAAAGGACAATAGCATACAAGGCATTTTTGTATCACCAAGGAAAAGGCGATTAGCTACATATCCATACGGAGAAATGTAAGTGTTGGGGGGGAATGTCGAGCGCGTGCTTCTGGGGAATCCCGTTAGCTTAATGCAAGCTAGCACCAGTCATTGCTATCGTTAGCTATGACTAGCTAGCCAAGTGACATGCTTTAGCATTGAAAGGCGGGAGGAACATGCAAAACCTACACAGGTAGCTAGTTAATAATAGCTAGCTATATCATTTTGATGACATTGATAGACCTTGCCCCGCAGTATGCAAGCTGGCAATGTGTTAAGCTATCTTGCGTATAACAAACGTATAATGCAAGTAGCTAGCTAGCTAAATGATCCCATTTATTTGGTTGGCGCTGGGCCTACTTGACAGTTCTGTAATTAAATGCCATGCTAACTGCAGCTAGTTAGCTTGTCGGTGAGGTGGTCAAGTGCACCACTGCATGGACAGTGGCAGTGCATTCTTGTAACTAGTTTTATCATCTAACATGGCATATCTTGGGTCAAGTAAGACTTTGTGGATTTGTGACAACATATATTAGCTAGATTAGTAGCCTAGCTATGTAGCGGGTAACTAAAGCAAGCCACATCTAAAGCTCGTGAACGTTGTGGGGGCCGGACTAGTTTGCTAGCTAATCCTATGCCATGGCATGTCTACAGCCAGGCTACAACACAGAGGGGGAGGAAGAGCCGTGGCAGGTAGTGTCACATTAGCTAGTTGTGTCACTTATTCCCTTTTCACCAAAAATCCATACAATACAAAATATTGCTAACTTTGTTTGAGTATGTCTGAGGCGTCTGTCGTGCCTGTTGCTAGCTACAATCTACTCCAGCAATTAGACCGACCCGTTACGTTATGGAGCCTATGGCCATGTCGAGAATTTCCATAGCTAGCTAAGCTACATGAGGAGGATGTTACATTTTCTTGACATGACTGGGGAGAATGAATGGCGGACAAGGCAAGCACATGACGGAAGGAGTGGAATTTCGAGACAACTTCAGCTATTTTTTTTTACCTTTAGCAAGCATTATAACTGTTGCTGACTAACATTAATTGCGATTTATCATTGACGATTATGGTCAATTTAGCAGCCCAAGTTACAGCCTTCGGTGTTGACTGTACTTGGCATAAAAATGCCAAAGTATCAGCTTGTGGAGGCCTCTAACTGCATAGTCTGCATCACTCGGTGCACTAAAAATAATCAGAAATGTGATCCTTTATATTTTCTCTACGAGTACCCTTTTCGCTGTTGACAGACTTCCATTCCTTGGAGCCATCTTGATCTGTACTCACAATCCAAGCAAATTGATACCTTTAATGGCAACCTAATACCCCTGCCTTTGATGGTGAGCCATTTTGTCACAACCAGCATCTGTCCCCCCACCTGCTCTGTGCAGGTGTTCTACAACAGATCCTTCCCTGCCTCCCACTGTTATAAACATAAGAAGGAACCCTAACACAGTACTGGCCTAAGATCAGTGTTTTGCTCCAGGCAGCCCTCCAAGTATGCATGTCCTCAATTTTAGATGCGAAAGTTTCAACATAAGATACCCTGTAGAGAGTGCAGCCCTATGTAGCTTTCAAATTTAGCAGAATTCTAATTCTAAATTCTAATCTGTTCACAGGCATCCAGCGACCGCTAAATGGTATGACAGACGGGATGCCGTCTTCATCGAGTTCTGCGTAGCAGACAGCAAGGATGTCAAGGTCAACTTTGAAAAAGCGAAATTTGGTTTCAGGTGAGTGATCTGTCAGTTGGGGCTTAATGGCATGAAAGAGGTTTAAAGAGTCTCTGTAAACTACTGTTAGAACAGTTTTGACAAGTACTGCTCTTGAATTGCGTTTGTTTTTTTTCCCAGTTGTCTTGGAGGAAGTGATCAAGTCAAACATGACAACGAAGTAGACCTTTTCGGAGCCATTGATCAAAATGTGAGTTGCTTTTCATAACCAATTTAAGTAAAAATGGGGTAATGTCCCAAGACACGGAAGGCAGTAGATTGAACTATAATGGAAATTAATCTTATTTTGCTCAATGTGTTTTCTCTTGACACACACAGGAATCCAAACACAAACGCACAGATCGATCGGTGTTGTGCTGTTTACGAAAGGCAGAACCTGGGAAGGCATGGCCAAGGCTAACAAAAGAGAAGGCTAAGGTCAGTTCTGGTGGCTGACGTATGTTGTGTTGCCATGAAGGTACTTAATGGGAAAACGGCAATATGTATGTGTATAGTTTTAGTGTTTATAGTTGAAGAAGTTGTTGGTACTTATATATTAGTGCATAGTTGAATTGGGGCCATACTGAACTTTAAATTAATTTATTAATAAACCAAGAAGATGTGGGTTTGATTCCTGCTGGGACCATATGTCCTGAAATGTATGCACTCACTGCAATGTAAGTCGCTTTGGATAAAAGCGTCAGCTAAATGGCATATTATATTATTAAGATGTTGAAATCCTCCAAATGAGAACTTATGCTTTTTTTTTTTTTTTTTCACACAAAATTTGTCTCTACAGTTAACTTGGCTCAGTGTTGACTTCAACAATTGGAAAGACTGGGAGGACGATTCAGACGAGGAAGTAGGAAACTTTGATCGTTTCTCAGAGGTAGGCAACAACGACCGTTTCGCAGAGGTAGGCAAAAGGCATTGAGCCAAATGATTATTTCTGAATGTCCCTACAACTTTGCACTCTCAGTGGAGGACTGTCGTAGATCGCATCTTGCCTCTATTGCACTGGAAACATTACACTTCATGTCGCTAACTGAAGGTTATAAATAAATATTCCAGTTCAGAGCCTCTATTGGTTGTGTTGTGGAGCGTGTAAAGTTAAAGATATGAAGCGACTGTGAGAAGATTCTAATTAAGCGTGCTTGATAAAGCTGGGAACAATTTCATATGGCAGATTGGAAAAGCTTGAATTTGCGACTTTGAAAACATTCATATGCACTTTGCATGCCATATCAGAATTACCTGTTTTTTTACGTCTCTACCTGAAAAAGAGAGGTGCAATCTTTGTCAGTCTTATATATATTTATATATATATATATTGCTTAGGCTGTCTTGTCTGATTATAATTGCAGATGATGAACACCATGGGAGGGGAGGATGACCTACCTGATCTAGATGGTGCTGGTGATGATGTAAGAACTATTCTCTGTAGTTCCTGGCTTTCCCTCAGTATAGCTTTAGTTAATTTGACAAAAGTATCATGACTTTTGTGTTGAATTGACCACTCAGCTCCAGAGAGCATCACTTGGGAAATTCATTAACCTGTAATGCAGTGCACTCCCAGATGTTGATCATAAAGCAAAGCTGCCCCATGTAAAGAGACATATTACATACAATTAAAACCATCCAGGATTAAATATAATATAGCCATGAAGGCTTATTTTATGGTGGTCCTCTGTGGATTCTATTGTGTATAAACCTTTTTTCTTCTTTTTTAATTTTTAGGATGATTCGGCAGATAGTGACGATGAAAGTAAGTGAGGATTGTTGTATTTTCCTGACCTGATACTAAGCTTTGTATTGAAATCCTTTCACTTGATTGCCTTCGATATGAGCACAGAAATGAAATGGCATGGAAATATTTTAATTGAATGTACAGGTAATTTAAATCCATGTGTTATGCCATGTGATGTATATTATGGTTTTCGTCATGGGTCTCCTCTTTTTCTCTTTTTCAGAAATGCCTGATTTGGAATGAAAGGCCCAGAAATCCTGGACAGAGGGATGGGGGGGGGAAAAAGGATGGCAGGAGGAATCATCAAAAAAACATATTTGAATTGAAGGCAGTGAAAAAAGTAACCTGTACAGATATGTCGGTAGCCATATTTAAATCCATAGCCTCTGCTCCAGAGCTCTTTTCCAATCAGTCCACTGAAGGTTGATATGCATAGTGTTGTATAGAGCAGCAATCTCCACTTCCATTTGCAGTGCTGCACTCTTGGGGTATTCTTACAATTCATTATTACAAGTAAGTATACATTATTTGTTCTAAAGTTCTGTACAGTCAGCCTCAATTTAGAAAGCAATACATGTGGTGAAGAGATTTAAGAGTTTGAAGATGATATGTTATTGAAGAAGGAAAAAAAAAAAGAAGCTTACTCCCACCACCCACGGTTCTGTGTTTTAAAGTTAGTTGATCAGTGTGGTTTCTGAAAATAATTAAATGATTTAAAAACATGAATTTTTTTGAAGACACTAACTTGTATCCCCACAGTTCAATTGTCTGATTTGGTTACCTGTCATGAATCTCCCCAGTGGTGTGTATTTAGAAATCATAGAAACAGTTTAGTGTCTGTAGCTTAGCCTTCAAGCTTACACGTCTCCCATTCATCCTTACCTGTTAAATTGCAAACTTGTCTGTCATTGTTCATAAGATTTGACTGGTCTGGAATTCTTAGACATCTTTGGCATGTTCCTCTCTCTATCAATTTGATGGTACCTGATTTCTTATTTCCTTATTTTTTATTTTATTAATCCTGATTTTGCTACAATATCTAACTGAAGTTATCCTCCATACTGTCATACATTTACACATGAGGCTACAGGAATAAAATGACCCATTCATGTCACATGACAAATTAAAGGAGGCTTGAAGCTTGGTTAGGCCTAAACATCTGGTTGTTTTGTTCTTGCCCTCAATCTTTCCATCTGTTAAAGAGTTGTTATGGCAGTTGTACATGGCGATACTCCTGAATCTCGTGGGGTGGTGTCTGGGGGGGATATGAGACGGTTAACATGTTTAATGACCAAATTATATTTGCACTGTCAAGAAAATGTAAGTAAGGGGAGACCAGTATAAGCATAGTTCTTGGTGTGTATTTCAACCTGTCAGGTTCTTATTGCAGGCTGAAGAACTTCAAATGATGTTGAATTACAGTGGAAATTCTTTTTTTTTATTGTCTACATCTTTCTAATAAACTGTTTAAGACTCATATTTACATGGTGTGTGTTTGAAGATGAACAACTACAGTGCATGGGCCATCTTTAAAGCATAATTTTACCAACACTCTTTTATGGTTTGTTTTTACTGAGGATACAGTATACAGTGCCCTCCACAGATTTGACGGTTTGGACAATTAAGCTATATTTGGAATCACAAGTGGGTTATGGTTGGAAGATATAAACCGTCACAGAGCTACAGAAACCACAGCATGTTTTTCTGTTAAGGTTAGCTCAATTACCAGAGATAGGTGGTTGTTGTTGTTTTTTAGCTTGATCTGCACTAGGCCTACTGCAACATTTGAAATTAATCATTACTGAATTACTTTTCATTTGCTATACCGATCTGCCCATTTTGATATAAAACTGAACACGTCGCAAATGGAAAATGCATTATGTTAGGTGATGAGGAGGAGAGGAGAAAGTGACATCACCGTCCAAGCTGTGGATGACCACCTGATGGGGAAAGGAAACGTCGCGACCGCTAAAGATGGCCACTGTGAAAACAATGTATTTGATCGTGTAAAGAATCATTAACCATCCATTAACGGCCGAGTCATTTGCTAAAACACCATGCTAGACTACACTAAATGATTGTTGTCCCATAACGAAATATTGTGTATATAGAGCGTTCCCATGTGACGTCGGAGAGTTTAAGATTAAACTTTAAGAGTTATTTACGGCACTTGTATAAAGATGATTTATATTTATTTATTTATTGTGTTACTGTTTATTAATTAGATTAAACAACACCCTTCCCAGTGCTATCTCTTAACATCACTTCCTGCCGTATTGCCTAGACACCCTTTGCGCTCTAATGATTTCAGAGGGGGCATCCCGTCGGGTCCTAGAGCCTCCGATTATCTTGCTGTTGTCAGTGATTGCCAAGAGAGTATGACTATCATATGACATATTCAACCATTCGAATTAAGAATTGTGCTGTGTGTGTGTGTGTGTGTGTGTTTGAGTGTTTGAGAGAGAGTGAGTGTGTGTTTGTGTTTGCCTCGTTGAGAGCTCCTGTTAAACCTGTTAGCTTGATGTGTCAGTAATAGGCTATGTGTAATCCTATGCTAACAATTCAATTACAATGTAAATAGGTATTTAACTGGTTCAAATATTCGTATAAATATCAATAAATGATATTCATAAATTATAAGTGTTTTATAGTTGTATAAAGTGTAAATATATAGGGTTCTGCACTGTTTGCAGGCCTTCAACACAAGAGCATGCATGACACTGAGGTGCCGGTACCTGGATCTGTGTCTCTCCATGTGTAGATGCATAAAACAACCACAAACTCACTCATTCAGAACGATAGCCTACAGTAGGCCTATCTATTGATGCTGATTGTTATTAATAATAAGACTACTATGTTCTGAAATAAATTCACGCCCGCTTTTAATTGTAGCCTACTGATTAATCTGCCTGCACTTTGTACATAACCGAGTTATCATTGCTACGACAGGCTGGTTCGGCTCTAGGACCCAGAGCTCAACAGGCTCCCCGCAGTGTGTAAGCACCATTCACTTCCTCTTTCGGCTCGATTTCTTTCTCTTCTGTGATCATGGCTGCGCTCAAACACACCAGCCATGTTTGCTAATTTGAAACCCAAAGGTTAGCGATTGCCTGTTTATTATTTACATCGTCTGTGCCGTCTTCAACCATATATTTGTTCAGTCGAAGGCTCAAAGGCATCGTTGCCTTTGAAATCCAAGGATTACCAGGGTAGGCAGTTTTAATTCAATTTTATTGAGAAAACTTTTGAGTCTGTGTGAGAGAGGGAGGATGATGCTGTGTCTCTAAATTTCTTTTGAGAATTCATCGAAAACAATGCGAGTTTATTAGCTTGCTAACAAAAGAGGAGCATCCCAGTTGTCCATGACAAAAACGAGAGAGTGAGTCTTATACGACCACTGTTTTCATTCTCAACACGCTTAGCCATTCATGCACTATTGCAAATGTTTAAAGAGCGAAGACCTGCTGGCTGTATGACGTTAGTTTGTAGTACGTTTTAGCCAAGCTCTGTTGCTGATTATTGTAAATAACCTTGGATTTAGCTAGCGTTATCTAATAGGGCCTTGGTATTGGATGCTGAACCAGTCAACTAATTCAAGCATCAATAGACAGAAGCTGTTGAAAATGTAGTCCTTAACTCGTTCAAGTGAATTGTTTTTGTTACGAAAGGCAGCGTTTTGAAGATTCGGAATTAAATGCTAACAACTGAGCGTAGTGTTGCTATCTAGATAGGCCCGATTGAAAACGGACGTTATCACATGAGCATTATTATTATCATTGACGTTATCACATGAGTCACTTAATCTGCTAACTACTTTTGAATGAAAGTTTATTTGAAAATGTGAACTCTTGTTCACTGTACTATGGTACTGTAGTATTCAAGACATGCAAAATAACAAACATGCGTATGCAACTGCTCGTGCCACTTTTCTCAATTCCATCATCACAAGCCTCGCGCACCGCCAACGCCGTTTGTTTTCGTTGTTGTTTGATTAGCTAGCAACGATATATCTACCTATTATTATAACTTTAATCTGTAATCATGGTGATCACTGAATGTAAAAGAGTACTTTATTCCTCACGCCACACATCACTGTTAGCATTACGGAGAGGACAACGGGTCGTTGTTGTTTATGCATTTCAGTTTCATTTCATGCGAGTACAGTTAGATACGTTAGCTAACTAGCTAAGCTAGCTAGTTGAGCTGTGGTCTGGATGGATGGAAGATGTCTATGCAGAGGGCTCGTTCACATCCGAGCGCGTGGTCACGTGTAGCTAGCAGAGTTAGCGAGCAATGATGTTCAATCGAAGACAGTTTCCCAACGTCAAATAAACACTTAACAGAGCTTGTTATGCATAGCTATGTACCCTACCATTTTTTATAAAGTGGTCTATATATGTAGCTGGGTAGTAGTGTTTTGCGGCTACCGTATGCATCTAGATGAAATGGCAATGTTTTGAGATGGCTAGCGGAGTGCTAATAATGTGTATTATGGCATGGATCTTGAAAAACGCAGTTAAATATTGGTTTAACGAACGGGCAAACACTCCGTTCATGTATGTGCTTCTCAATATCCACGAGATGCCTGTCTTCGACCTGAAGATTTCTGGAAAACGCCTATTTTGAAACCATAATATTGACATGTTCCCATTGTTAAAACCCGTCCGCTGAGCTCTCGCTAACAACGACCAGACCGTGCGTTCATTGTCCATCATCATGGATGTGCTGGCCAGGGCATCCCATCTGCTCCTCTAACTGCGACATTTTGAGGGAGTTGTGGGAGTGCAATGTTTGTGATGATGTCGTCCAAAGCGTGTCATCATAGCATCTCTGGGCTTTGCCTAGTACGCCTGTCGCCTGCAGACAGTTGTAGCCAGTACATTTCAGTCCACAAACCTATACATAGCTTTATGTTACGGGAAAGCCATTACATAATGTTTTATGATTGATAAAATACAATCAGCAATGCTCTCTTTCACTTTTCTTTTTTTTTACCTGTTTTGCATGCAAAATCACAATCAGATGGCAGCAGGGATTTTATTCAGGTGTGTGGGCTGTGGATAAACATGTATGTTGGTGTCCTGCTATTTATCCTTATTAATTTGTTTGTTTTGTGGTCCCTGTTTTCTTCTAGATGGAGGCAAATAACCATTTTAACTACGGCACCCACTCCTCTGTGTCTGCCAACTCAGGACTGAAACTCTCCTCAGGGGATTCTCTCTATACTAACGGGTCCTCCATGAGTTTCCCTCAGCAGGGGAAGAGTGAGTATTCTAGTGATCTATTAATCCCTCAAAGTCTATAGAATTACGATCCTATTTCTATTATTTATTCAGTCAACTCTCCTTGCAATTGTTAGGAGCATAAACAATATCCTGAGTTTGTGATGATGGAGGACGCATTGTTTCTTGAGATTTTGAAAAGCGGATATGCCGTTGTGATGAATATGCTCTGTCACCAACCTACCTCTTCTCTTCCTCATCCCTCTCTTCCTCACAGATATGAACAGCGAAATGAATGTGAATGGCATCACTACTGTAATTGGGTCCAGTGTGCCTGGCTCCCATCCCCCAACAACTCCTTACCCTCACATGAGCAACCACCACCACCAGAGCAGCATGGGCTATGACTACCTGTGGGGAGGACAGCCACAGTACAGCCCAGCCATGGGCTCCTCTCCTGGGCATAGTATGCACCAGAAGCAGCCTACCCCGGGGGTGATGCAGCAGCAGAGTCAGCACCATTTCCAGGGACACGGACAGTATCAACTAAACGGGGGTATGGGAGGGTCCCGTCAGTCCCCTGTGGCGGCCCCACCAAACGTGACACTGACAGGGGGCCAGTACTGGAACAGGGGTAACCCGGGGCAACAGCAGATGGGGTACAACTCGCACGGTGTGTATGGGGCTTACCAGAGCCAGGTGCACCCTGGGATTTCACCCTCACAACATCACCAGCAGCAGCCTCCACAGCCGACCCCTCACCAACAGACACAGCAGCACCTCCACCCCCACCACCACCCACACCACCACCACCAGCAACACCAACAACAACCTCAGCACTACGGCATGGTGCCCAATGGGATGCCCTACTACCAGCACCAGCCCCAGCACCCACCCCTGCCTGCTCCCCAACCCCAGCCCCCACCCCAGTCTCAGTCCCAGGCCCAAGCTCAGATGATGCCCCCCACCTCCCAGAACTTTACCCCCCCACGTGGCAGTCCTCAGCACCATCACTTGGGAAGGGGGGGCACAGGGAGCCCCCTCCCCATGGGGGTGTCTTCTGTACCGATGATGTCGCCCTCAACTATGTCAGATGGCGGATCCCCCCAGAGTCAGACCAGGGAGAGAAGTCCCCATGGCAGCAATGTGGGGATGCCTGCTGTCATGCAAGGTGATTATTTTATCTTTCTTGTACAGACAGTTCCAGGATAAAAATAGATGTTTAATGCTGGTCTCAAGCTTTGAGTTACCCCATCTGTTTTCATGACAGGGAAGGATTACCTGTATCCTGGTTGTTTTTCATATTTGCATGATAGCTGGATAGCCATATAAAGTGCACCATATTACAGTGCCTATTAATGCTTGTTTTTAGGTATTTCTTTCCCAACCAGTGACTCAATTACTTTCAATTAATTAGTTTATTGACTCATCAGTGTCCCAGCTGTTAGGAGTTGTTCCACTAAACAGATTCAATGACAATGCTGAGAAGCATTTCATACCAGATCTGAAACCATGTAATCACATCATGTTTTTATCATCTATAAAACTCAGTTTGTTTTCAATTATTTCAATAACATTCACCTTATTCCCCACTAGTGGTTGAAATTCAGTTTTTTTTATATGGCTTGTTGTTATTCATATTTAACTGTGGTTGGAAATCCATGTGAGATATTTATTATTTTTCATGGCTTGCGTCCTGTATTTCCATAACTGAACCAGGTTTTAAATCTCATTGCCTGTGGCTGTGTCTCAGGTCAATTAATTATTTTCTCTCTCTGTCAAAGCCTCCCTAATTATGTCCATCAAGAAAGTATGGAATGCATATTTTTTTCCAGAAATGTCATTTTGCAGGGAATAAACACAGATTTCTGCATGAATTACTCGACCCTATCGCAGCATAAAGATATTGAGTAATATAAATACCGTTTCAATTATTTAGTTCAAAAGGTGCGTTTAAAAGCGCCATCTGTTCTCTTGAAGAGGGATGGTCTCTTCATACACCTGACCGAATTACCCTGCTGCTGCTGCTACTGTGTTGTATTCCAGTCATCTCTAATCATCTGTTTTGCTTTGTGTTCCCGTTCCCTAGGGCGGATGAGTGAAGCATTCAAGGATGTGGATAAAGGCTATAATGGGATGGAGAGGGCGTCAGTGGCCCAGAGGCTGCCTATAAGCGACAGCTATCCTCCCAAGCCCACTGGAATTCCCATGGGACCCACCAGTGACTACTGCCAGCGTGCTGAGCAGCCGGTTGCCCAGCGCCATGAAATGGCAACCTCAGCAAGGGAGGCTGGGATGTCTGCACCTCCTCACTCAATGTCGTCGCCTCTTCCAGCTGTGTCTGCGCCTCCCCCTTTGGCAGAGGCGGCAACCTCTCCGAGAGTCTCTGCGTCTCCCGTGGCGTCTGCGCCCCCTATGGCTGCATCAGGACCGCCTGTTGTTTCATCCTCTGCCGTTACGTGTACACCTCCCCGAAACTCGGCATCTCCGATGGTGTCCTCGACTCCTCCCAGGCTCTCGTCTCCTCCTTTAATGGTCCAAGGCCTTAGACCTCCCCCTGTGTCTGTGCCCCAGAGCTATCCTGCTGTGTCCTCACCCCCTTTCTCCACAGTGTCTGCACCTCCTTCCAAGCCACCTGTACCACCTCCTCTGATGGACAAAGCCTCAACACCTCCGGCGGTGTCTGCGCCCCTTCCAGTTACTCCTCCTCCATCGGTGTCTGTGGCTCATCAGACCCTCCCTATACCATCCCCCGCAGTGGCGTCCACTCCTGTCATGGTGTCTTCCCCCCAGCACTCTGTTTCTACTCCTATCTCAGCGCTTCAGCAGATGGTCCAAGGATCTAGACAGCCTCCTCTGACATCATCTCCCCCAGCCCTGCCAGGGGCTCGAGAAAAGTCTGCACCTCCCTCATTAGTGTCTGCACCTCCTTCATCAGTATCTGTACTTCCGCCTGCATTGTCTGCACCTCCTGAGGTGATGTCTAGTCCCTCTATGGCAGTCACTCCACCTCTTATATCTGTGTTCACACCTTCTCCTCCAGTGGTATCTAGTCCTCCCACTGTGTCTGCTTCTGTATCTGCAGTGTCCTTGGCACTAAAGGAGGTGTCTGTGCCCCCTGTAACAGCCCAAGGCCCCCGAGCGCTGCCGCTCTCTGGACCACCTCCTCTCACTACTCAAGCCCCCAGAGCTACTCCTGTGTCTGCACCTCCTGCCTTGGTGTCTGTGCCTCCCGCAGCTGTGACGGTTCCTCCTGTGGTCCCATCACCACCTCCTGCCGTCTCTGCACCTTCCCTCCCAGCCCCTGCTCCCCCTCTAGCCCCAAAACAAATGCTTCCTGTTGAGCTAGAGCATCATGGCATCAGGAACCGGAAGGATCCCTTGCCAGAGGCAAGTTCCCCTCAGTCCAAATCAGACAGATCCCTATCAAAGATGGACACCATTGAACCAATGACTCGGCAGTCTGACACACTTTCACACACAACCCGTACTGATCATCCTGGAACTCCCCAGCGCCCAGAGTGTTCTCCGGGGGACACCATTCGTGCTGACAGAAGGGACACCGCCCCCTTGAGATGCGCAGACACACCTCTTGAGAAAAGCCGTTTAGATGACACCTGTGAGACGGAGGACTCTGTGGATGAGCCCTCACTGGCCGAGTCCACACGTCTGGACAGTACCAGGATGGAGGACTCATGTGTCACGTCGGAGGAGGACACCTTCAATGACTCGTCACTCCTCAGTGACACATCTAGATTAGACGATACTTCTCGAATGGATGACACCTCCCGTATGGATGACGACACCTCTGAATTTGACAACAGCTCACGCGTGGATGACACGTCTCGATTTGACGACAGCTCCCGAATTGCTGACACGTCTCGATTTGACGACAGCTCCCGCATGGATGACACATCTCGTGCAGAGGACACGTCCCGTCCGTGTGACACTACAATTGATAGCAACTCCTCCATTGAGGACTCCAGGGACAGGGTGCTGGATGAGACCCAGACAGAGGACTCCTCTAGGGCTGAGGAGACCATGGACAGCTGCCTGAGCACCAGGGAGTCCATGCTGGAGTCCTCTCTGAACAACACTTCTCAGACGGAGGGCTCCCGTGTTGACACGTCTCAGAATGACATCTCCCTGTCAAGCTGTTATGACTCTGTCAATCCTCCACCTCCATGCAAAGGTGAGAGACTTGTCATAGCTGGCGTATGACTGCCAACCCATTTATTCTTATTTGTGAGCATTGGTTGTGTTGATAGCTCTCTTGGTGAAAGGAATGTCATAAGGGAAAGCAAGACAAAGTATGTGGATAGATGTCATTGTTATATAAAGCATTAGTGGTGTGGGTGGGGTGTAGAATATCCCATTATCAAATCGAATAAACACTTGTCAACAAAAATAAACCATCAATATATGTAATGAGCAGAAATTGTAATGCTATCAGTTTTCCCAGAAACATTAACCTTTGCACTTTTGACCACTGAATAGGGTCTGAATTGGACGTGGAGCTGGAGGGAAGGGATATACCAGACTCTGCTGGCACCACCCATGGCAAGGCCAGTGCCCCCCATACCGTGCCTCCCCTCATGATAAGAGACAAGTCCACCGTGTCCGTCAGTGCACCTCTGCAGAGCCCCGTTGAACACCAACTACTGCCCGTAGCTGCCCAAGCCGTGCCCGCTGCTGGACAGAAGGCCAAGACTCCCAGGAAGCCCCGAGCTCCTGCCTCTTCTACTCCTGGTAAATCAGATTTTCTTGTCCTGTTGATATATACTGAAACTTGTGTAACTCATTTTGAAGGTAGTAAAATGTCTACTGGGCTAGCCAAACAAGTTTTTCCTGAATAACCCTTGTCTCTCTCTTCAGTTTCCCAGGCCCCTGAACCAAAACAGAAGAAATCCACTGTTAAAACTCCAAAGGTGGAGAAGGTGAAGGTGGTGAAGGTGGAGAAGGTGAAGGTGGAGAAGGTGAAGGTGGTCAAGGTGAAAGTGGAGAAGGTAAAGGTGGAGAAGATAAAGGTGGAGAAGATAAAGAAGACTCCTGATAAACCAGCGGATGGAGAGAAGGTAAAAGGGGTAGGGAGAAAGAGAAAGAAGAGCCTAAAAGTTACTGAACCAGAAGGTGTCACAGGAGAGGCTGAACGTCTCGCTGAAGGGCTACTTCCTGGTCAGAGCGAACCAATTAGAACCGTCGGCGAACCATGTCTGACCAGTGGCGAGACCCCGCCGGTGGTGAAACCCAAGAAGGCCAAGAAGATCAAGAACCTAGAGGCCAAACCAGCCAAAATATCCAAAATGGAGGTTGACACTAAAACTAATGATGAGGACAATGATGATAACAGTTCCACTGCAGGTAATGAACAAGCTAATCCTTTTAGGGTGTATTGTTAAACCTAAAAGAGTAATTAAAATGCCATTTCGTGGCACCTTATTAAATTTCACTGTCACAGGAAATTGTAGGAATGATTGACTGCTGACCGAATGTGAGTGATGATGGTGATATTCTGACATGTTTGTTCCCTGGAACAGGTGAAACTCCCAGGAGGAGGGTAGCAACAGAGGAACAGGTCCATTTCCCCCTGCTCCACGGGTAATGATGCCTCTGATTTATACACTCTTTGGACGAGAAGTCTTCCTAATTAGATTGTGTCTCTGCCAAGCACTTATGAGTGTGTGAAAAGTCCAGAAGGTTACCGTCCCTCCATAAATTTACCCCCCCCCCCCGTCCTGTTTCAACCCTCTGTTCTTTGGCTGACTATAGTGTTATACATCGACTCTTTGTGTACACTGTGGCTCTTAACTGACACTCCCCCCCGCATATCTTTTCTTCAGCTGGAAGAGAGAGATCAGGGTCAAGAAGTCTGAGGACCGTCTCAAGGGAGAGACCTGGTACTACAGCCCCTGCGGGAGGAGGATGAAGCAGTTCCCTGAAGTGATCAAGGTAAAAAAAAATTAAAAAATGCCACAGGTTGCCACAGTCAAATCACCACGGGAGACTTTTTGACTCAACAAAATCATTCTGCGCTTTTTCTCTGAAGTGAGAGAAGGTCATCTGCTATATATAGCTCTTGATACACTGGGATGCTTTCCCTCAGGGCATCTACGTCAACACAGACATTTATTTGGGGTTAAATATTGGGGGGGGGGGGTTAGCCAGTCCATTGAGACATCCTGATATTCAACAAAATTGCACTGTAACAAGTCACATGGATCCAACCAATATTCCTGCTGTTAGGAAAGGAAATGCTTTCTTTCCTAACAGCAGGAGTGTGTGGATGACAGCGACATTTAACTGTTTCCTTCCCTTCTCATATCGCCCTGCTCTGATGCGTCTTACCCATGATCCGTTCCTCTCTCCCTCAGTATCTGAAGAGGCACCAAGACAGTGCTGTCACAAGGGAACACTTCAGCTTCAGCCCCCGCATGCCCGTAGGAGACTTCTACGAGGAAAGGGAAACTACAGAGGTGTGTGTGTGTGTGTGAGCTGCTCAGACTGATTGCTTGTGTTCACCAGTCTCATAAATACTGAACTACAGGAAATATATCCGTTTTTTTTCTGCTGTTTGTTGTCAGTGATGTACAGTAAGTTTACTTACTGAATATAAAATATATATAAAAAATTATGTTTTTACAAACCTTCTTCCTTATGATCCATTTCAGGGAGTGAAATGGTGCCTGCTGGCCAATGAGGAGGTGCCCTCAATGATCATCGCCATCACCGGCCGACGCGGTCGACCCCCGAACCCTGACAAGGAGAAGCCCCGCCCCCGGGTTCGACGGGCCAAGGGTGCTCCAGTGCGCCGCCCCGGCAGGCCTCCCAAACCCAAGATGGTGGACCTCCTCAGCAAGGTTGACGCCAGGCTCTTTAAGAGGCTGGAGGCAAAGGGTGAGTGACCACCTGGGCCCAGTTAATGTCGCAACAGTTGTTATTCTTAGTCATAGGAAAGTATTTGATTGCAGCATTTGATATGTTAAATGTAAAAGGTGTTTTATATCTCTACTTCTACTTCTACCTCAGAAGCACTAACTGACGAGGACAAGGAGAAACTTGTCAAGATCAAGAAGAAAATGAAGAGAAAGGTATGGTATAAGAAATAGTACAATGTTTTGATTTGTTATTGTTGTGTATTTTATATCGCGTCGTTGTGGCGTATCCAAGTTGTGGATTGTCAGACTTCTGTTATCTTCCAGGCAAGGATGAAAAAAAAGGAGGATACCAAGAATAAGAAAATAAGACAGGAGAAAAAGCAAGCTAAGGTACGGAAGCAAAAAGCCATTTAAAGCTTTCCTGGAAATCTACCAAATTGTCTGTGTCTCTCTTTGTTTATTCTGTCAAACCCCTGCTTCACCTCCTGTGTTCTCCTGCTCCACTTCCCTGTGTTCAGCTTGACAAAGCCAAAGAGACCACTGACCAGGAGGTGAAGACTGAACCAGCGGACCAGGAGACCCCTCAGCCCCCGCAGCCCGCCCTGGAGCCCAAGAAGCCCGGCCGCAGGAAGCGAGTCAAGGCAGAGGTGCCACCGCCGGTCGTGGAGACGGACCAGGAGAGGTTGGCCCAGGGGAAGAGGGTGCTGGGTGCTCGCAGTAAGGCCAAGGCCCTTGCGAAGGCTCAGGCGGAGGCAGAGGCTGCAGCCCGGGCTGCCCTGACAGCTAAGAGGGCGGCAGAGAGGAGGGCGCAGGCCCAGAGGCGCCTGGAGGAGAGGAAGAGGCAGCAGATGATCCAGGAGGAGCTGAAGAAGCCCTCAGAGGACATGTGCCTCACGGACCACAAGGTGAGGGCCAGTGTCACACACACCTAATTTCATATTATCATTGACCACCTGGTGAGGGTTTTACATGGATTCCCAGGTGAGGACATTGTACTGCTGCGGCATCATTAGTGCAATTCCAGGTGAATAATGACCTTTCACCCTCCAGCCTCTCCCTGAGCTCTCTCGGATCCCTGGCTTGGTGCTCTCCGGCATGGCCTTCTCTCACTGCCTGACCGTGGTGGAGTTCCTCCATAGCTATGGGAAGGTGCTGGGCCTCAACATCCCCAGGGACGTGCCCAGCCTCATCACCCTGCAGGAGGGCCTCCTCGGCCTGGGAGACAGCCAAGGCGAGGTCCAGGATCTGCTGCTGAAGCTGGTGGAGGCCGCACTACACGACCCAGGCCTGCCATCCTTCTACCAGGTTATTTTAGTTGACCCCAAAGATATAGGATCGGATATGAGTTTACTGGAGTCTGTTTTTTTTAGGAAGATTTTGTGTTTTGTCGATGATTTTCCTTCAAGTAGCATGTGTACACTTATTCAACAGATTGCTTAATGTTGTGTACTATCTCTCTCCCTTCTTCCCTCTCCCTCCTTCCCTCTCCCTCCTGCCCCTCTCTCCCCCCCTCCTTCCCTCTTCCTCCCACCTTTCTCTCCCTCCCTGCTTACCTCTCCACAGTCTGTAAAGATCCTCGGGGAGAAGCTTGTTGACCTAGAACTGACTCGCAGCACGGTGTCGGAGGGCCTGCGGATCTTTCTGGAATCCCATGGGTTTGATATAGAGGTGTGCAATACCCTGCGCACCAAAACCTTCCACGCCCTGCCCCCGGACACCAAGGCAGCCATCTTGGGTTTTCTGGTGGATGAGCTCAATGGCAGCAATATAGTCATCAGGTCAGAAACAACCTCTATAACCTTTACTACCGTTGATGTCTACAGTCTTTGTATCTGTGAAGCATCTCTTCTTCTGAGACAAAAAGCTTGGAAAACATTTATTGGCAGTGGAAGTCAAAGGTCTTTTTTCTAAAGACCTCTTCACCTCCACTACCCTCCTGTACAAGTTTCTCTCCTGTTAAAAAAAGAAAAAGTAATTTTTCCTTCTTCTAGCATTATGACTGCCTATGGCCCCTGGTCCGAGCATAGATTACTTTACCTTATAATGACTGATGGATAGATGGTTCACTTACTTAAACAAATGTATTTGTTCTAAGTCGCTTTGGATAAATTTGTCTGCTAAATGCCACAAATGTAAATGTATTTTTCCCTCCCACATTTAATGTACAAACCTTGTTTTGTATGCTTCTTATCACAGTGAGATTGACAACACGCTAGAAAACATGGCTACCTACAGGAAGAACAAGTGGATTATCGAGGGAAAATTACGCAAGTAAGACCAGTCATGTGAATGCATGCCGCCTGCTTACTCTGATTGAAAGAAAAAGTGATCAATGCAGTATGTGTTTTAATCGTGTGTGTGTGTGTGTGTGTCTGTGTCTCTGTGTGTGTGTGTGTGTGTGTCTCTCTCTCTGTGTGTCTCTGTGTGTGTGTGTTCTCCCCCAGATTGAAGGCCGCTCTAGCGCGACGTACGGGTCGTTCAGAGGAGGAGCTGTGTCTGGAGGAGAGGAGGCGCAGCGCCCGGGTGGCTGAGGAGGAGAACGTCAGCATGGAGGAGGGCGGCGTTGCGGAGAGGGGCAGCCGCCGCGCACGCAAAGAGGAGCCTAAACTCAGTGATGTACGTGTGTGTGTGTGTGTGTAAAACTTATGTTAAGTGTGTGTGTGTGTGAGTGAAAATGGGGGGGTCTACGTCATACTAACTGACTGAATGTCCTTTCACACAGAGTGACAGTCCGACCTACGCCAGCATTCCAGATTTGGAGAGGCAGATCGATAAGCTAACCAAGGTATGGCTAAGCTATCCCTACCAGTGCAATAACATTATGTCTATGTACAGAACCAGTCAAATGTTTGGGCACCAATGGTTTTTCTTTATTTTTATTATTTTCGACATTGTTGGTTAATATTAATATTGAAGACATCAAATCTATGAAGGAACACACATGGAATTATGTAAGTGTTAAACAAACCAGAATATGTTTTATGTTTTAGATTCTTCAAAGTAGCCACCTTTTGCTTTGATGACAGCTTTGCACACTCTTGGCAAGTTTGTGTCCAACCTTTTGACTGGTACTGTACGTATTCTGTTATTCCAGCACCGTGGTAGCGGCATGTACTTTGACAATCCTTTCCTCTCCTCCACAGCGCCAAGTGTTTTTCCATAAGAAGCTGCTCCAGTCGTCCCACTCTCTGCGAGCTGTGTCTCTGGGACAGGACCGGTTCCGGCGCCGATACTGGGCCCTGCCCCACCTTGGAGGAGTTCTGGTAGAGGGCCCCGAGGAGCTCTTAGGTGAGTCAGAGTTGTAGATTCTGGATTCATTCTCAATTTTCCCCAAAGGAACAAGTATTAAGCTTTAGCGCATTCCTCCTTTTATTTACTCTTAACTTCGCTCGCTCTCTCTCGCTCTTGCTCTCTCTCTCTCGTTCTCTCTTGCTTTCTCTCTCTCGTTCTCTCTCGCGCTCTCTCGCTCTCTCTCTCTCTCTCTGTGTTCTCTGTCTGATAGCCTCAGACGATGTGCTGGTGAAGGAGGTGCCCATCACTCTCCTCAAGAGAGAACCCAAAGTGGAGAAGGCACCCACTCCCACCACTCCCCTCCCCTCTTCTTCTCCTCCCCCTGCTCTCCCACCCGGGCCCCAGACCGCCTCCCCCGAGGAGGACCCCCTCCCCGGCACCGCCTCCCTCATGAGCAGCCCCAGGGGCCGAGGGCGTCCCCGCAAGATTAAACCTGAGGTGGAGCTGCACCTCCGTACCGCCAAGAACCGCCGCCGTCGCCGTAGCAGCAAGTCTGGAGGGGAGGAGGCGGGGCCAGGTGCTGCCATGGATACCAACGGAACACATGACCTCACACAGTCTAGCTTCAAGAACTGGCTTGGCCATTCTCAGGCCACAGTGACCAACGGGACGGGGGAGGCGACAGGGGAGGCTGCACAAGTTGGCCAACCAGAAGACAGCATGAAGGAGACGGCGGAGAAATGGGGCCAGTGGTTCAACCTGCTGCCCAAACAGCCGTGTGACCCCAACTCTCTGACTCAGCCCCAGACCCCCACCTCCCCCAGCACGCCCCCTAAAAGCCTCCCACAGACACCCAGCACTCTCCCCGCCCTGGCTGCACCGCTCCTGCAGGTGAGTCCCCCACCTCCCTGGAACACTCCAATACCCCCCATGTGAGACCGGTCTCGATAGACCAGCAGGCCCAGTGGCTCTCTTGGTATCTCAGATTATGCATGTGTTAACTCAGTTCATTCAGAAGCTGAGGACTGGGGACATGTTTCTTTTCCAATCAACAAATATGTTTTGGTCCCTTTAGTAAACAATCTCTCCCTCTTCCTCCTCCCCACCCCCCTCTCCAGTCTGGTGCACTTCTGGCAGGCCTGGCACCCCCAGAACCCCCGCTACCCCAGGTGACCCCCACTCCCGCCTCTACTCCTGCCTCTACCCCAGCCAAGCCGGGCCGCAGGCGGAGGAGGGGCAGCAGTCCGGCCCGTAGGGCTGGAGCCAGAGGAGCACGAGGGGCCGCAGCCAAGCGCCGTGGCCGGCCACCCGCCACTGTCTTCCAGGAGATAGAGCAGCAGTACTTCACTCAGCTCGTGGTCAAGCCCATCCCGATATGTAAGCCTCGCTAGCTGTTCAAATACTCTAGAGTCTGATTTACAGATTGTCAGCGTCTCTAGTGTTTTTGTGTGACACAGATGGATTCTATTATTATATTATATTATTATATTATACAACGTGGCTGGAAATGAGTCAATGATGGTTAACGTGTTAGTCGATGACGGTTGACGTTGGTGGTGTAATGTGGCTGGAAATGAGTTGATGGTGGTTAACATGTTTCAAGGTCGACGACGGTGATGTAATGTAGCTGGAAATTAGTTGATGACGGTTAACGTGTTAGTGTTAGACGTCGGTGGTGTAACGTGGCTGTTGTTGTGTGTTTTCAGCGATGGTGCGTGGCTGGTGGTGGATCAAGGACCCCGAGGAGCTGATGTCCACCCTGCAGGCGTTGCACCCCCGGGGCATCAGGGAGAAGGTGCTCCACAAGCACCTGGTCAAACACATGGACTTCCTGTCTGAGATGTGCACGCGGCCCATGAACGGTGAGTTCCGGCCAGGAGCATGTACTTGACGCTCAGCCAACTATACAAAGGAAACAACTGGGATATGAATAGCAGTGGTAATGTAATTTTAAAGGGTAAGTGAATCATCCTGTCCTCTGCTCTCTCTCTCTCTCTTCCCTCTGTCTCCCCTCTCTCCTCCTCCCAGACCCCATTTTCCAGGTGAAGGTGGAGGAGGTGGATACTATTCTGGACGCTCTGCATCAGCCGTGGCAGGTGCAGGAGCGGGCCATGGAGACGGACATGAGCGCCCTCCGCTGGGTGGAGGACCTGGAGCAGAGGGTCATCGCCGCTGACCTGCACCTCAAGGTGAGAGAGAGAGAGAGAGAGAGATGATCAATTGTAGTGTCCAGACTTCAGTAGGTTATCATTTGTACTATGGCTGCAGTTGCACTATATGTCCAATGGGTGGCGTAGGCGGCTTGTGGCGCTGCATATTGTTCTGAGGGACAGCACGTATGCCAGGCATGTAACGGTGAAGCGAATACACTCATCACATCACATGTCCATGACTTATATTTCAAGATGGCTCCCCAGAGTGGAAGGAGCGACACTGACAGTAGCACGGAAACGCCAGTCGCAGGATTCCAGGTACAGACACCATGTGACCACGGCAGGGGAGCGCAGGGAGAGTCCTCCAAACATGGCGCGCGCACACACAAACACACACTCTCGCACTCACTTGATATAATTGTCCACTGTTAACTTGGTAAATGTCAATCATGTGCAATGTACATTGTGTACATTAAATTCTATGATCCATTCGAACTCCAACTGCCATGTCGGAGGAGTCTTCCTGCCTCCATGCCCATTCTAACCCATCCTAACCCTTCTCTTGATTTGGCATTGATACAGAGTATGGATACTCCTCTTTTTTTTCTTCTTTTTTCTTCTTCTTTTTTAAAAAAAAAAAGATCTATCTATCACTAATCCTCACCAAGTTTTCCGTTCCAAGAATGACCCAGTTTTTGTTTCCACAAAGACACACTTTCCCTCACTTTAGTATCCCTCTTCACGCCACAGACCAGAAAATGTGTCTGGGTTTCTTTGTCTCTTCTCTCCTGCTCCTGTATGAAATGAGACCATGCCTGTCTGCTTCTTGCTCTCCCCTCCCCTGCGCTTTTACTCCTTGAATATCTTAACAGTGTTATTTCCCTCCCCTCCTCTCCTCCTATCCTGTCCCCCTCTTCCCCCTGCCTCAGCCTTACACGGTTCCAGAGGCGGACTCCACCCGTGACGACCTGCAGTACTACGAACACGACGCGGACCCTCGTGACGACTGGATCGTGCGCACCAAGAAAGAGTGGTCCGACCTGCCGCGTATCCCCAGCCACCCCCTGGACCTGGCCGTGCTGCGGTTGGCCAACCTGGAGAGAAACATCGAGCGGCGCTACCTGAAGGAGCCCCTCTGGATCCTGACCGAGGTGGTGCGTCTCGCCCCCCTCACCCCGCCCCCCGGGGAGGAGACCCAGATGGACGTCATGAGGTGAGAGGAGAGGGGAGGGACAGCAGAGATTGAGGTTGGGGGGGGGGGGGGGGTATTTTAAACCCTGTTGCGTGTCTGTGTGTCTACCCTTCCCCCCTCTCACCACCTCTTTCAAGAGCGTTTTGGATGAATTTTGAGATGCAAGTCATTTTAACACCTAAACCCCCCCACCCCCACCCCCACCCCCCAGCCTGGAGAGTGAGATCACTCCTCGGTTGCGGACGTGGAGGCAGGCTCTGGACCGGTGTCGGAGCGCGCCCCAGCTCTGCCTCTGTCTGCTGCAGCTGGAGAAGACCATCGCCTGGGAGAGATCCGTGGTCAAAGTGGTGAGTGGTGAATGACCGTACGATGACCACAAACGCACAACCACAACCGCTGGACAATGACACTCACACTGCACAGGGACAACACTCGCACTACACAGGGACCGTACGACTACCACAAACACACCACTGGTCGGAAATGACACAGAATCTACACTGTTATAATGGGGAAAGGGATGTTTAGAGTTTCTGGAACAACCAAAGCAGAGCAATCCCATGGCATCTATGGTGTGTGTGTGTGTGTGTGTGTGTGTGTGTATAAATATATAATATATTTATATATTATAAATATATATAATATACACCAGAACAGCATCATACAGCAGGTCCCACCAGACACAATCTGCTGGGGGCAGCCTTTATTATATGGAATTTGAAAACCAAATTATTCCTTTTGGAATCCATTCAAATCAAACCCATACAGTCACAACACCTTGAGTAGATTCAGTTTATCAATTGAATATGCAGATACAGCTGTGAATATGCAGATACAGCTGTGAATGCAAAACGGCAAGGGAATCAGACAACTCCCCTGTAGTGTGACTGTTCATGCGTATGTATGTGGCGTGCGTGTCTGTGCGTCTGCATGCATGCATGCGTGTGTGTGCGTCTGCATGCATGCGTGCGTGTGCGCGCGTGTCCTGATCACCGGCCATAAGGTAGAGAGTTTCTCTTAAAGATACTACCTGTCCCCCCTCCCTCCCTCCGCCCCTCCCTCCAGACGTGTCAGGTGTGCAGGAAGGGGGACAATGATGAATACCTTCTGCTGTGCGACTGTTGCGACCGCGGCTGCCACATGTACTGCCTGAGGCCAAAGGTCACCCAGGTGCCCGAAGGGGACTGGTTCTGCCCGACCTGTGTCACCAAGGTGAGGACCGGGCCTCCGCTCAGCAGCACCTGTATGAATATTCATATGCACCACAGGACGGACGCGGCGCTCGGCCATCCGTAAGCCGTAGTGAAGGACGCGGCAGACTTGTTGAACGGGGTCCACGGATAAACTGGGATAAGATTAGATTGTCCTCGCCCCCGTTGCTAATGATCCTCTTGAATCATCTGGTAGTCACTAATGAGATCGCAACGGATGGTAATCACTAATGAGCAATGGTGATCACTAATGAGATCATTCATATTGACAGTGAGAATGATGGAGACTGTGAGCATATTTTTGGCTAGTGTAAAAATCCCCGGGCAAGCCAATATGTAGCGGGTGGGGGGGGGGGGTGTGTGTGGGCGGTGGGGGGGGGTTAATCAAGCCAAATACTGTCAGTCACTGAGGCGTTTACCTTCCGCATGCTGCAATTGTTCCTGATTTACCCCCTAAGGGAGTCGTCCTCCCTCCCCTTTTTGTCCCCTGTTATTTGCTCACACGTGTGCCCTGTTCTCTCTCTCTCTCCCCCTCTCCCTCCCTCCCTCTCAGGAGGACGGTGAGTCACCACGCAGCCAGCGCTCCTCCAAACAGAGGACGAGGGTGAAGAAGAGGCGTTACGAGGATGACAGCTCCGACGAGGAGTCCAAGCCCAGGCGCGCCATGGCAACGCGGCAGAAGGATGTCCTTGCGCCCTCCTCCTCCTCCTCTCGTTACTCCGGAGACGGTGGCGCGGGATTCTCGCCCGCCAAACGCCGACGCATGACCACGCGTAACCAGCCCGACCTCACCTACTGCGAGTGAGTCTGACCTCCGATCGCCTGTCCTCTCCCAGGGCCTCAGATGGCGGTTTGAGCTGAGCTGAACCGACACGGGGCAGGTGTTCCCAGTCCGTTGCTCCAGTGGTTGTGACGAGCATGTCGTGGTTGTTGCTGAGGTTGTTCTGACCCGTGTTCTCTGCTCTCCCGGCCTGGTAGGATCATCCTGATGGAGATGGAGTCTCACTCAGAAGCCTGGCCCTTCCTGGAGCCCGTCAACCCCCGCATGGTGCCCGGCTACCGCCGCATCGTCAAGAACCCCATGGACTTCCTGAGCATGAGAGAGAGGCTGCTACAGGGAGGGTAAGTCTGTCTGTCTGTTTGTCTGTCTGACAGTAAAGTTTCACTCTAGCTTATCCCTGAGTGATCTACATATTCAACCTTTGACCCCCCCTTATGTTTGACCGCCATCTCCCCTGTCCTCTCTGCCAGGTACTGCAGCTGCGAGGAGTTTGCGGCAGACGCCCACCTGGTGTTCAGTAACTGCGAGCTCTTTAACGAGGACACGTCTGAGGTCGGCATGGCCGGACACGCCATGAAGCTCTTCTTCGAGAACCGCTGGGCTGAGTTCTACGAGAGCAAGGACAAATGAGGGCCCAGGACGCCGGTCTCGGGCTCAGGACTGACCCCCCTCTCCCTAAGCTGACATTGATGCTTGCCGTTACTACTAAAACTGTCTGGAGAAGCCTCCAGCCCTCTGTATACATATATGTATAGATTTGGTTATTTGTCTGTCCCCTGTTTTCCTTGCCTCACCTTTTTACAACCCAAACCCTGTTGGGTTGAACCCTCCCCCCCAACCACCACCATGACCACCACTTCCACTTCCACAGAGGAGATGTTTCCCTCTGCACCCCCATCCTTGTACCTGACTGGAACTATCCTATCTTCATCATCATGTCTTCTCATAAGCCACGGCCCTTGTGTCATACCAAGGCTACTGCATTGGTCCTTCCCTAGCTCTGGTGGCGGGAGGAGGGTCTGAGGCCCTGAACAGATTGGCTGTCGAACTCTGTCATGGTCGCAGTTGGAGGTCGCATTGCGTCTGCGTCGCTTCTGACCAGACGTATTCTGACCACCTTTCAACCACAAATGGATCAAAAATTGGACTCCTTCCACACTTAAACACTTTGGGCGTGGACCCTCTCCACCTGTTCAATGGAAATGTAATGTAGTGTGGTCTTATGCCTAGAAGCAATTTTTCTCAATATATTTTTATTATATATTCTATATATATATAAAGATTACAATAGCTGGGATTATTTAATAGCAATAGCTTGTAGTGAATGTGTACAGACTACATAGTAGAGATGTCTAGACGATTTATGAAAAGGCCAGTAAAACAAACAGAAAGGAGTGTCTTTCTCTGAGAACTGTCACATAATTAGACTCTATTACAGTGTGTATCCCCCCCCCCCCCCCCCCCCCCCCCCAAACACACACACACACACACTCCCTCCCTCCCTTACACACACACACTCACTTTCTGTCTCTTTCTTTCTCTCTCTTTCCCTCTCTCTCTCTCTCTCTCCCTTGCACACACACACACACCTCCACCCCTGCTGCTGTGTGAAGCACACTGGTTACAGAAACTGGAGGATTGAGTGTGTTATTTTCTGTCCTGTGTTAGACTGTGTGTTTGTGTTTTCACTGCTTCCCTATTTAGGGTTCATTATTACAGCAAAGGCTGGTAGTCACAGCAACAGGAATGGTCAGGTGATGTCACGGACTGTGTAGGACGGAAACGAAGCTCCCACCATTTTAACCTCTGTTTTTAACACTGTTAGCTTTGTGTTGCAGCTTCAAAGCTTTTTTTTTAACTATAATGTTCTAATAGATTGTGCAGAAGAGATCCAAACTTGTTATTGGTTGTATTGGCTGATGTCATGTTAATTGGAAATTGTCATTGAATATTTCTGATATTGCAGAAAGTGGGGGGGAAAAAAACAACTTCTGTTCACTTCATTGGATCTTAACAGGAATTTCAGCAAACACTGACATTTCTCAACCTCTTCCATTGCTTAAATTGCTGTTAGATAACTCAACTCAAACTAGCAAACCGTGCTGTTAAAACGAAATCGATAGCCACTTCACCAACAGACATGTTACAGTATGAAGGCGACAGGAAGATTCTCCACAATCTGGGTTTTATTTAAGCGTAGTTTCGTACACTGAACTCAAACTGGTCGTTAGGAAATACATTTGGTGTTCCTTGTTACACAAAAGGGACACTTTTTTTTTTTTTCTACAAAAAACAAAAAAGACATGAAAATAAAACCAAATGTGGTGTTAAGTGAATTTTTAATAATGTACAGTTTTTGTGACTTTAAATTTGTTCCTTTCTATATTTTTAGGACCAATATATCATTTTTAAGAGGCGGTATTGCAAGACCATGTTGTATCGAGGTGATGTAACACGTGTGCATCTGTAGAATGTACTGTGAGTTGAATAAAAACCACATCTAGTAGAGCGACTATGCTCATGCCTTGTCCGTGTGTCATGGACCTCTCTCTCTCTCTCTCTCTGTCTCTCTCTTTCTCTCTCTCTCACTCGCCCATCTTACTTGCTATTTAGCTATCCGTGTGTCATGGACCTCTCTCTCTCTCTCTCTCTCTCTGTCTCTCTTTCTTTCTCTCTTTCTCTCTCTCTCTCTCTCTCTCTCTCTTGCCTGTCTTACTTGCTATTTATCTGCCAGCATACGGACTCTTTCTTCCTTCACAAAGAAAGCTTGGGTTTACCCTAACCCTAACCCTTGGGTTTAGCCTGGGTCTAGTTCTGTTAAAGCCTGGCGATAAAGCCATGAACTGACGTTAGAATGTTAGAAACACGCCATATTTTGTGATGGAAATGGTTAGGGTCATCATTCGTTAGTGGTACATGTGTAGATAAACATGACTACGACACGCGCTTATGCTGTATCAATCCTATACATGGAACAGAATGGTCTGGATTCTATTTTGTGATCCAGGATCAGATCGAGCTAGCTCATTTCCCCTATACTGCTCAAAACAGACAGGTGATCTAATCCTGTTAGCAAAAAAGGATCATTCTGATCCAGATTAAGAATGTTGATGTGCTGGACCCAGAACACAGCACACTATATGAATCCTATAGCATGAGAAAATTGTGTTCATTGGTGTCTATAGGAACAGTAGGCTACTCTTCAGTACCCTGGTGAGCCCTGTCTGTAGCACATGCTGCTGGGAAGGCCCTCCTGTCACAGCCAGCTGGGTCTACCCCTCTTAAGGGGGGGGGGGGGGTCAAATTATGTCTAATTTGGGTCAGGGGGGGGGGGGTGTACAACCCGTTACACACACATATCTAATAAATAAAAGCGAATCTGACTGGTGACTCCCTTAGTGCTGCATTGAGGCAAGCTCAGCCAGCTAAACTAGGCTAAATGATCTGGTATACCCCTCCCACTCTTGGTCCCAGAGGAGACATGCATGTTCATGATCAATGAATAAACGCACATGTGAAGATGGTGTCGAAGGGGATGCTATGTAAGGGATGCAACAGATTATATTACCATTTCTTTCCTTTCTTCTTCTTTCCTGTCTACACATTTATGCTTGCATGCTCTCTCTTTTTTTCTTTCTCTCTCTCTCTCGCTCTCTCTCTCTCTCTCTATCTCTATCTCTCTCTCTCTCATATCCCTTAGCTGGCACTTTGGGAGGGGGTTTTAGTGGCCCTCATTTGGGGTCTGGCTGTGTGAGTGTGGGGTTTTAGTCTGTGTGTGTGGGGGTGTGTGTGAGTGTGTGTGTGTGTGTGTGTGTGGTTGTGTCAGTGTCAGCACTCTGGGAGGAGGGGGCTGAAAACTCCCCACGCCAGCGGGTTCCACAGTGCCCCCTCAACCATCCTGCCCCCCCATCCCACACAGGGGGGCTTAGCTCCACAAAGGGGGGGATAACAGCGCCCGTGGAGGGGGGTAATCCACCCCATAATGGGGCACGCTAACGCTCCCCCCAACCAGTTCATTCTGGACCGGGTCTGACACAGTGTAGGGCCCCTGACGCCTGTAGAGGGAGAGGGCTTCGTTTTGGTCATTACCCCCCCCTCCTGTACCCCAAACACCACTCTATCACCCAGGCCTCTACCACAGATATTTCTGGCTACTTGTTGTCCCCCAGTATCATCAGTTCTGATAACATTAAGCCTCGTCCATTCAGTCGATCATTTGAAATAAAACATAGCACACACAGCATGTGGCACACGTGACATGAGAGGGAGACACATTGATATGTAAAAATTAATTTAAAATTATATATATATATATGTATGTATATACATATATACGTATATATGTATGTATATGATGTATATCTTCACTAACACCTTGACTGACCATACACAGTAGCTGGGTAATATTAACTGACAAGTTCTCAAATACTTTCCCAGCAAAATGAAGGTAAATCATTTAACTTTCAGAGTGTGTTTCTTTGAGGAACATCTTCACAGGGTCAGGCCAGAATGTTCAAAGAGGATGCAAAAAAGCATTCACCGAGGCAGCATCACAATAGGTGCCATGGCAACAGCATCGCGAAAGAGGCTGTCTCCATGGTGATTTGAACAGTACCTCACAAGTGGTGTTGATGAAAGGGGAAAGGGGAGGGGCTGGAGGGGAGGATGAGACGTTACCATGGGGACATTTAGACGATAAATCATTGAAGATAAACTTTAGATTGGGTAGACTTTGTCCTTGGTCATGATTTCTCTCCCCTCGGACGTGAAGTCATGACTGTCCGCCAGAAACCTCAGCAGCACCCTTTCTGCCTCTGCCTGTATGTTTCTATGCTAACATTTCCCTAGCTTTAACAGGGATAATCAAACACACTTTAGCTTGTAATCTACCTACTGTTGCTTCAGATCACAGTGCTAGAACTGTCAATCATTACATAGTGTGTGAGATGGATCTGGCACAATGTAGTTGTTCAAACTGCAGCCATGGCTGATCACAGGAATCAATTAAAACCAAAATAATCCTGTAATTGGTGATGATGTGGCCTGTTGTTGTGGCGCCCCCTCCCCCACACAGTAACGGGCCCCTCTGCAGGACATTTCTATGAAAATCAGCCAGAGGAGCTGTGATGTGTGCCAGGTGGTGAGGACACTCCAGATGAGCTCAGCAGGAGAAGCCTTCAGCTAAGGAAACATAGCCTCACTGTGTGTGTGTGTGTGTGTGTGTGCGCGCGCGTGCGCGTGAATCGTGTCTGTGTGTCTAATGTTGACCAAACACAATTTTAAAATCACTTCACCCCAGATATACCGCTCAGGTAGGAGGGGGATGATGAGCTGGGTGGGGGGCAGTGGGATATCTCTACGGCCTAGGAGGCTAGGTGACGGTAAGGCTGGGAGGGGGTGAGGGAGAGAGGGAGAGCAGGAGACAGAGGGAGAGAGAGAGAGAGAGAGGGGGCTGTCCTCTTGTTTTGTCCTAAGACCCCTTCAAACTACCATTCAGGGGAGTTAATGAGCTCTGCAGCCGAGAGATCCTCAGACCATCAGGCCCCAGCCACAGAGACAGACAGGCAGGCAGATAGGCAGGCAGGCAGAGAGACAGGCAGGCAGACCTGCAGACAGACAGAGAGACAGACAGGCAGGCGGACAGACAGACAGACAGACAGACGGGCGGACAGACGGGCATACGGAGGACATACTCAACCTGTTCAACATGACACTGCGTGAGGTGAGTTTGGGTCCTTTCTTTCTTCTATTTTAGTGCATCTTACAAAAACGTGTATGCGTTCAGAGGCTGAAGGGTCTTGATCTCTGCTAATAGATTTTAAATAATACCTTTTATGAGTGGAGATGGATTATCAGGGAATACATACCAAAAGTGTTTCTTAAAACTAGGCTTTGATAATTTTTTTCTCGACTGCTCATTTGTATGAAACTGAAGTTCACATGCCCACAGCAGCAACAACAACGTGAGCACAAAGGTAACATTTTCAGCAAAACAGTTAGTCAGTTCTCATTGCTTTCACTCAAAATGCAAAACCTTTTTGCAAAACTGTTAAAATAAACACAGTAATCTGTTCAGTAAGTGCTGACAAACTAAATGTTATTATTTCCTTAAAAGCACATAGCTATTTCCCCCATTATAGTGAATCTCTACTCCATAGATTGTAGCTCTCATCACTCAACAGTTGAACCAACAATCAGTCTGTAATCACAAATGAAATAGGTCATCAGTAACGTAGCATGTGGCCTGGCAGCCAGGAGAGACTAGATTGCTGTAAAGGCTTTTGCTGGCACTTTTGGTGTTCTACAGTAATGCCATTTTTGTTGTAATTTTTGTTTGATTTTGAATATTTATATTTATATGAATTTGATTTATATTTATAGCAAGGAATTATATTTTCTATAACAGGCGCAGTATTACAATAAACTATATTTATATTGTATGTTTTTCTGCTGAGTGAAATTCTTGTTTTCAAATGAAGGTTTTACAACCTGCAATGCATATTGATGGTTATAGTTACTATTTATCGTGTCATAAATGTAACTGTTCTGAAAAGTTGAATACTGTTTCAAGAAATGTGCTGAAGCAATCGAGAACAACTGTAATCTGATCTATCTACACAATCTAACATCACTGTTATTCCAAAATATGGTTCTGTCGATTATATTCTATTTTGATAGTGTCCCCATCTAAATGAATGCAAAATGTTCAAACTACGAAAAATAGGGACAAACAACAATAGTAAATCAGGTAATCTGGAAGAAACCAACTGCATTTTAGCATCACTACATGTCTCAGTTTATGTAAATGGGCTGATTTAGCCAGCCACCTCAGCATCTAAGATAAAGGGCTTTGATAAGGGGGACTCTCACCGTGACACGTGTGTCTCTGTCCCTTCTCCCTGAGGAGTTGCACAGTCGTCAGTTCTGGCGTGCCGTGGTGGCAGAGCTGCTGGGTTCTCTGGTGTTTGTGAGTGCGGTGCTGGGCTCCTCGGTACCCGGCCCAGGAGAGGCCTCCACAGGACCCCTGTACCCGGCCTTGGCCGCGGGCATGGTGGCCGTAGCCCTGGGGCACTGCTTCGGAGAGATCAGCGGGGCGCAGGTGAACATTAAGATGTGTGGGCCCAGTGGCTCACCTGTGGGGTGATGAGTCTGACATGCGTACGTGTGTGTGTGTGTGTCATGCATGCGTGAGCACCCGTCTGCATGTGTGTATGTGGGTGTATCTGTGCACCAGGGGAGGCTGGTGAAGGCAGCCACCGGAGGACGTGCTCATTGTAATGCGTGGAATGAAGTGAGGAATGATATCAAACACGTGTGGAATGGAATGAGGGGCGGTGTTTTGATACCACTCCTCATTCCAT
>NC_139662.1:19500214-19502714 GCF_951799395.1 Argentina silus
TCTTACTCTCTTTCTTTCTCTTTTGTTTCTCTCTCATATAGAGTGTGTGGTAGGCTGGGGGTTATGATGAAATATGTTAGATATCAATCTGTGGCAGTTCCTCTTTCAGAGCATCGCTTGCAGGTGGTGATATTTCACAAGCTGCGCTTGATTTCAATGACTCATACTGTAGCATGTCTGTCTGAGTGCCTACGGTATGTTTTATATAGTATGCTGCCTAGTCTACAACCGTGTGTGTGTGTGTGTGTGTGTGTGTGTGTGTGTGTGTGTGTGTGTGTGTGTAAAATGGCTAAGTATGGGCATGAGAGGGCTCCAGTTGACTGGGTTCCAGCTCACACTAGCCTCTGGTGTTTGAGCAATGTTGTCTCTGTAGCAGGGTCAAGGGTCAAGGCGATGGGTGTTTCCCACTTACAGTAGAACAACAGCAGCATTTTCCAACAGTTAGTCATTCGTTTTATTTGGTGAGAATCGATGGGCCCGATATGTGCAAAACAGCTGACTGCACAAGTAACGTTTAAGTGAGTGGAAATTAAATCAGGTGTTTATGGAGACTTCTTAAAAGCTGATACCCTTCTCCCCCCAAATACAGCTGAAACCTTAAACACACACACACACAGAACCCACAAATCAAATACTCCATACTATATATGCCATTTAGCTGACGCTTTTATCCAAAGCGAGTTACATTGCAATGAGTGCATACATTTCAGTATATATGGTCCCAGCAGGAATCAAACCCACAACCTAAGCGTTGTTAGCGCCATGCTCTACCAACTGAGCCCCAGAGGACCACCATACGTTAAATGCAAACACATGCCCAGCAACGTCACATCTTTTGTTCGCAATAAAAGTCAAGTCATTGTGTATTTACAAATTGTTTTTTTTAATTATGCATATTACTATTTTCTTGGTTGTAATGGCTTTATTGTACACAAGTGAGGTGGTCGTGCACAGATAGGCTCCTGTAGCAGCTCTGTACCCTGTACTGCAGCTGTGGCTGAGACAATGGAACAACTCTGATGCTCACAATGGTCTACAATGGGGGCAGGGTCCTGACACTGAGGCAGACAAACACCCCTTCTCACCCTCTCACCCTCACACACACACACACACACACACACACACACACACGGGCGCACCCACACACACACACACACACGCATGTTTACACACACGTGTGTGTGCACAGACACACACGCATCCATGCACACACACACGTGCACGTGCATGCACGCACGCACACATACACACACACAGATCACTTTCTCTGGTGGACAATAAAAGTATCTAAATATTGTAACAGCAAACAGCAGCTCTCCCCTCCCCCTCAGCCACAGCCTTCCTGTAATGTCTGCTTCTGTCCACATGGGTGACAAGACAACACTGAGGTCTTCAGCTACCCCAGCTGCTGCACGGCTTTCAAACAACCAACATAAATATGGAAATCTGTTCACAGAATGTCTTTCTTACCATGATTATCTTAGAATAACAATTATAGAAAAAGCATATGTTACAGTGTTGCCTACCTTATACATATTCATTCTAAAAAACCTATTACAATAATTGCATATTCAGTTAAATTGTGATTATCTCCATCTGTAATAACTTACCAGCAATATATGAAATGAACGATGGAAATTGTAGAGGAACAGAACAAGACTGACAGACAGAGAAATAGTCTCAACATGTTCCACTGGAGGTACAGTAAGACTCTCTGGGATAACACAAGATGAGCCATGTACAGAGAGATTCTAAGGCCACGTCACATACAGAAAGATATTCCTGAAGAAATGGTCAATCGACCTTCATGAAAGTGAATGTTGACTCTGTGCTTGCCAGTCCAGTGTTCAGTTCAGTAACTTGGAGTCATAGTCATAACTGCCTCTCGCCATCGTTACCCGACCCGTTCTCCTTCTCCTGCCTCAAGGGCTGCTAGCTGAGCCATCTCCTGCTGCCTTCAAGGGCTGCTAGCTGACCCATCTCTTGCCTCAAGGGCTGCTAGCTGACCCATCTCCTGCCTCAAGGGCTGCTAGCTGACCCATCTCCTGCTGCCCTCAAGGGCTGCTAGCTGACCCATCTCCTGCTGCCCTCAAGGGCTGCTAGCTGACCCATCTCCTGCTGCCCTCAAGGGCTGCTAGCTGATCCATCTCTTGCTGCCCTCAAGGGCTGCTAGCTGACACATCTCCTGCTGCCTTCAAGGGCTGCTAGCTGATCCATCTCCTGCCTCAAGGGCTGCTAGCTGATCCATCTCCTGCCTCAAGGGCTGCTAGCTGACCCATCTCCTGCTGCCCTCAAGGGCTGCTAGCTGATCCATCTCCTGCCTCAAGGGCTGCTAGCAGACCCCTTTCCCGCTACCTGTCAGGGTGGGGGACTGACTGCTGTGTAGGAATGTTCCAGAAGTGTTCCCTGTGCTAATATTCCGGTCACTCCATTCCATATGGCATTTGACACGGATAAGCGGTCACACCCCCTTGAACCCCCCCCCCCCCCCCCGCCGCCC
>NC_139662.1:19512714-19527714 GCF_951799395.1 Argentina silus
TAGGGGTTGTTGTTATTCAGGGCTCAGGAGATAATTGATGTTACGCTTTTTACGGAATAATCTACTCATGCTTAAACATGTGACTGCCAACACCACACACACTGCGCACACTTGTCGGCAGGACAAAGTGGCAGTGTTACACCCTATTAAGACCCATGCTCTCTCTATATCACCTAGCAGCACATTCTGCAAGCAAGCGTGCTAGTCGATTTAAAACGCTTCATCTGAAAGGAAACAGCAAGGTTTCAAATCCACCTTGAACGCCTACCCGGTAAAACATAACTGAAACTGTTGCGTGACTTTCATCATGGCCTAGTTGGGACACAAGGTGGTAAGACAATAACAGTGCTCCTATTCAAAGTGGCAGAGGAAATAGCTTGTGAAAGTATCCAATGGTAGGTAGCTGTACCAAGGGACTTATGCTGGTTATTACAATGTAGTAACTTTGCTATAAGGCTACAGAGGGACCAAATTCTCTGGAATAGTCACTAAGCATGCTCTATGAAGATTGACATGTAAGATTTGAATCAATGGTTGAGCGTTGTCTGTGTGTGGATTTGAATGTCTTTTGGATGTTTCTGTTTAGTTGTTCCTAACATAACCAGCCCCTTGAGACAGACGCACAGCTGGTGTGCACGACATGGCTTCTATAAGTATTTGCACTGCGTGACCGCAATAAACTTCGTGCCACTTGTATGTCTTGGTTTTATCATCCGTCTTGGGGTTATCATCGGTCTTACGGAGGCTACATCTCAGATTCCTCTGAACAAGAGATAATGAATCAACATTTCCGTGAGTTTAACCCCAAAACAAAAATATTGTGTAATATTCAAAATAACTGCCACTTTAAAGCTCACGTTATGACATTATCTCCTGATTATAGTAGAATATTCTAATATAATAAAGAAAATGGGAAGCCGGGAAAGGATGAATCACATAGCCTACAGCCACAGACATGTCAGTTGTATAGGTGGGGGATTGCGTCTGGTATTGAAGAGGAACTTACAAAGCCGTATCCTCTAGATTTCCCGGTCTGTCTGTCCGTTATCACTACGGCCTCGTCAATATCCCCGAACGTCTCGAAGTATTTCCGAAGGGATGCATCGTTGGTGTGATACGGCAAACCGCCGACAAAGATCTTTGTGAAAGTAGTGTCTTTCTGAATGGTGGGATGCATTACTTCTACACCTCTGCCGACAAATGGACTCAAAAGCATTAGTGCGCTGCTTCGGGATGATAAAGACGATATGGCTATAGTGGCAGAACTAACTTCTAACCAACAATTTTCTCGCCGTGAGTTAGGCTGTCTTTGGGAGCGCAGTGACGTGCTGTGCGATGCATTGGTTTACAAGCTCGCAGTCAGACTTGACAAAACCCTGTCTTTATCGATATAATAGGTCTCTAATAGGACTTTGTTTTTTATTCCATGCTTGAGTTATTTCCCATCCAGCGAAAGCGGTAGCCTCCTGCAAAGGTTCCCCTTGATAGGTGCACCCTGGTCTTATTTTATCTATTCTCCGGAATAGAGGCTACTAGACGAGTTTCAGACACGCCTACTCTCCTTTGTCCAATACATGATCGGAGCGTCTTTCCTTTGGCGACACCCCCTGTGAACTTTGTGTCTGACGTCTCCCAGCTCCACACCCCTTCGGCTCCACCCTGTACCCTGCTCACACACCTGTCTTCTTTGTCTTTCTGTAACACAAAGAAAATACATCTGCTGACAAATATATCGCCTTATTTAACGAATAGCCGTGGTCAGAATAGTCTACCTGGGCCCTAGTGGTATAATACTGAGGTGCTTGTGCAAGTTATAGTATAAAAGTATTGCATTTTGGAGACAATAGGTGGAATCTTTTTCATCGTGAGTTAGATAAATATGACATGTAACGTTCACCACGAGATTGAAAGGGGGTTGCCAACTCTGACGCCACAATTCTAGGTTTGTAGAGTTCAAGAGTTCCTTACCATAAACATTTATTTATTTCTTTTAATGCCTAACTTGATGGCAAGCGCAGGAGGCTGCTGGAGACAGTAGCACACATCAAAGGGCCGGTAGGACACCGGGCAAGAGGAAATTGGGAGACAAAAGCGCGCGCGGGGGGGTGACCAGTCATAGGAGCGAGATGAAAGGCTGCGTGGAAGTGACCGTGCACAACAATCGACGTCGTACTTATCTTCAATATACTCTCACTTTCACTCTCACTCTTACTCGCGCGCGCGCGCGCGCGCACACACACACACACACACACACACACACACACACACACACACACACACCACAAAGGTCATTTTGGGTGAGCAACGCATGTGTCAACCCTGCATACCTTGGCTTACCTATCTAAATCTGGTATTTTAGGTCTTCTGGGACAAAGCATCAAAGCCTAGCAGAGAGTTATTACGGACAGTTAAGTTGGCAGGATTTTTTCTATATTGATAGGAGGAGACAAAAGGTTATACATTTCTACACTTGTGCCATATCTATTTCAGCCGGATGTTGTTCATATAGTCCAACACACTATTGATGTTGGACTCCACCATTGCAGCAGTCAAAGGCTTTTAGCAGCGTTTGATGTGTTTAAATAATACACCTCTTCCCCAGTCTTTACTGTAACAATTCACACCCATTCCACGTTTCCCCTCCCTCTCTCCTCATGGGCTGTACCCCCCCCCCCCCGCCCCCCATCTCCCCTCTCTCTAGACACATGGCTGGTGACACCCCTCTTGCCTCCTCTCTCACCTCTGAACCCCAGGTTCACGCAGACCCATGGTCTCCACGCATCATTTATACCCAGATGACAAGTGCCCCCCTATAACTGACTCTGCCGTGTGACCTCACTCCTGGGGCGTTTTAAGGATGTTCACATATACAGTACCAGTCAAAAGTTTGGACACAAACTTGCCAAGAGTGTGCAAAGCTGTCATCAAAGCAAAAGGTGGCTACTTTGAAGAATCTAAAATATAAAACATATTCTGGTTTTGTTTAACACTTTTTTGTTTACTACATAATTCCATATGTGTTCCTTCATAGTTTTGATGTCTTCAATATTAATCTACAATGTAGAAAATAAGAAAAAAAAATAAGAAAAACCATTGAATGAGAAGGTATGTCCAAACTTTTGACTGATACTGTAAATGTGCAGTGCCTTGCACAAGTATTCAGACCCTTTGAATGTTTTCACCTTTTGTTGCCCCAGTGCCCGTCATCAAAACACATTCAACTAGGATGTTTCCCTGACTGATCTACTGTACACTTTCAAGGTGAAAGAAACACTCTAAATGCTGAAATGCAATAAAAATGTTGAAAAGTCGAATTGTCCATCTGAGTGCAAGGGTAAATAGTTAATGTGATTGTTTTTGTAGGGTCGCTGATTTGAATAGGAATCCATTACACACTGTCTTGATGAGGCTGTCACTCCCAACTAAGCACATTTCTCAGTTTTCTTTTGAGCCTGACAATCAAGCTTCCACTGTTCGTCACACAAGGGATCGTGCGGAAACAGCAATGCTTGTGCTAGTTTTGCACTTAACATGATGCTTTGTAGTAAAAACCAAAGAAACACATTTCCAGTCACTTTTATTGCTATATCACTTGGATTAATTGTTGCAAGCACAATTATGATTTGAAATTGACTTTGTTCATTAATTCCTCCTGGCCACTCGGTTCTATAGACCAGTGTTGTAGAGTGACTGGGATGATGTCCCATCGACTGTGCTATTCCCTCTCAGCCATCCAGTTCTGTAGATTATTTTTAAGCCTCCCCAAGCCTCAGGGTAGCATTCCTGAGCAGTTTTTTTAACTCCACATCCAGTTTGTAGTGACAACCTGATCAACAGAGTTTGTAATTGATTCCTATTTAAATTATGAAAAATAAGGTTATACATTCAGATTTTTTTATTTTTAACTATTACATTACTCAAATTGACTTAATTCAATTTATTGAGTAACCTGTTGAATACTTATGTAAACAGGTCTCCTCTGGTTTTCATTTTGAATAAATTAAGATTTTTTTTTTTTTATACATTTTCTTTGAATTTTTAAAGAGTCCAGTAGGATGTGTGGATTAGTGGGGAAAGATCCTTATTGAAGGTGATTACAGGCTCTGGGGCATCAAAAGGTAATACCTTTCAAAGGGTCTGAATCCTTATGCAAGGCGCTGTACGGTCATGTCAGATAAAAGTCATGTTCTAATGATAGGAACAGGCAGTTGTGTCAGCTCTTCATATCATGTATGCTTCTTCCTTAACTCTACGGAGTCAACTAAATAAGAGCCTAGTCTGATGTTAGTGAGAGATCAGCTTGCTTCGATCTCCTGCTCCAAGGCCCAACTTCCAGGCCAACTGTAACATACTTTGCTGCAGTGCACTAATCGAACTCACACAATGAAAAACGTAACAGACACACAATGTAATGTTTAAATAGAAATTTGTATTTACATCAATATTAACATCAAGAAACAAGTAAGAAAAAATGCAACAGTAATTTACATCCTGAAATCATGACTGTATAGTTTCCCCCTTGTGTTATAGTGTGTTCACCTCTCTCTTCATTTAAATCAAAGGGTGCATCGAGAGGGATCCTTTTTTCTTTAAAGCAAAGCACAGAAAACAGTTCTTTTGAATATTCGGTAGATAATTCTTTTTCATATTCTTCTGAAAATTTAAAATTTAAATCCACCCTAGGCTATTCCATGACATAATGAAGTTGAACACGTACTTTTAGTCCATAAAACAGCTTTTAGTCCATAAAACAAATCAAAACATTCTCCATTGTGTTCAAAGATAGCCATTGTCTTCAGTACTGTTATAGTAAATAGTTTAAGATCTGTAGGAACGTCTTGTATCCCCAGGTTAGGTCTAAACAACGAGTGTCGTCTTTGAGTGGTCAATCTCATGAAATCACTAATTGCAGCACCACAAATCTACTGGCCATACATTTTAAGAGATACAAGCAAAAACAATCACAAACAAAATTCAAAATCAGCTCAGCAGAACCAGACTCATGTTTATACTATCCTGTATATGGAAATACATGTTTTAAATGATAACATATTCTATGTGTATGTTGTGCAAAGATAAATGCACACATGAATCCAACCATCTATGTTAAAAACGCTTCCTAAGCACTGCAGAATGACAAACACAAATCTTTGGATTGCGCATGAGGGTAGATTTCTCAAAAAGCTTCACGGAAAAAATATAACAGAAATAAAGGCAAAAAATCAAATGTCAACATGAAATCATGTAAAATGTCCAAAATCATCTGTAAGGACAAGACAGAGAGATAGAGATTAATCACATTGAGGGAATCAAAATTACCTCCCACTACCAGGTAGTCTCCCTCAATTTTAACCAGCTCAGAATAAAATAATCAAAACAGAACAGAACAGAACAGAATATATATATATATATATATATCCAAAATAACTGCAGTGATCAAGACAGTCACTCAAAAACCAACACAGTAAAACTACAACCCAACATCTGACCCTATGAATCATCCCCATGGAGGGAAAGTGAACAAAGAGGAGCCATCTTCTTGTGAATGTACAATGGCTCTGGTTTGTCTACATAATGGATACATCGATATATCCGCATCACCGTCACTGACAGCGTCGTACGGAATTCTCAAGAATGGAACTTGAGTCATTGGACTCCATCTAAACATGGGGTTCTGTCTGGAAACGTCTACCCCACATACTGGGGACACCACCTGGACCCCTGTACCCCTGTACCCCTGTACCCCTAACACCACCACCACCATCATCATCTTTTATAGGCATCTTTTGAGTTTGTTTGCCTTTATTAATAAAATCAATGAATAAAAATGATAGGATCACACTAACACCTCTACTTCTATGCAAATGTCATTGGAAAAGAGAAATGCAAAATTTGAAGATCACAAAAGAAGGAAAAAAAAAGAAAAAGAAAAAAAGTGCTTTCTGAGAGAACGAAAGTGGCAGTTTTAGCTTTTCTGAGAGAAACCAAACGAAAATGTTTTCAGTATTGATAAAAAGAAGGACCCCCTCCCTTTTCATCCATGTTTGAAGTACTGAAAATAAAAGCTGTTTTGACCTACGACAGAATAAGAAAATTATACTTTAAATATCAAGCCTTACAATCTGTGCAAAAACAGTATGTGACCTACAAAAGCATATATATTTATATATAATACATTTGAAGCATATTTACAATTTGTATTCACAAACAAAAGAAATAAATTCGGAACAAGACGTCGCATCTAATACTGCAGTACCTTCGCTTTGAGTAAATGACTCTTCATTTAGCCCTCAGAGGAAAGCCTAGATGAAGGATTATTGCTATAAATCTGCATAAACATACACTAAAATCTGGCTAACACTTTCTTTTACAGTGTGACTGCTGTAGGAATTAATTAATTAATTAATTAATTAAGCCATTGGCAACAAATTGGTCTTACGTGGTAACCATTCCATTCGTTGGCGCTTAAAAGGCAACCAGGAGCACAATACTATTAATTTCTCCATAAAAAATACAATATACGTATGCCTTGATTTTAAAATGCTCATTTACATTTATGAATTGGAGTACAAATATGACGGGAATTGTGCACTTGTGAGAGGTCGTCTCATTTCAAGAATCAACTGCAAAATAATTCCAATTATTAATCTGCTTACTTCCCCATAGTCTCTACACACTGTAGAAGAAAGTGTTTTATAAAATCTGTGCTTACTGCCTTACCATTGGTTACCCATTTATAACAATGATCATGGTTACCCTTCTCCAATCAATAGTCCCCATCCTCAGAAAAGAAAACTAGAACACACACAACAAATAAACAACACAGTTTGCTGTTATGCATTAATTCTTGGGTAAAGGCCTCTATGACCACAAAATATTGCCACAATCCTTTTGACGACAGCCTTTCCATAAAGTGCAATCACAGCCAACTAGTATTTCTATCGTACCTTAACCCAGCATTCCCAGTAGGATCACATGTATGCTTAACCCAGCATTCCCAGTAGGATCACTGTGTACATGTATGCTGACTTTCAACGGCTAACTTCAGGGCCTGAAGAATTTCAGCAGGGCCTGATAGTCCTTAGTAATGGATGTTATACGTTAAGAATGAATTCAGGGCATCGGAAAACAAGGCCTTCATACACAGAGCTGGGTAACACTGTCTTCTCCGACGACGGTCCAAAGCAGAGAGAGAATTCAGGGTGAACAACACAACACATTGGTACATTCCACGTAAGAGAGGATGTCTGTTCATGTCTGTCTGTGTCTGTCTCTGTCCGTCTCTGTCTGTCCACCTGCCTGTTGGATCCAGATCATTCTCGAGTGTGTGCCCACTTTCCATTGGTTTGGTCCAGTGAGTGAGGTGCGTCCAGAGTACAAACACACACAACCCATAGAGAGGAATCTAATCAAACTACTTCAATGAAGTCTGATGGAGGAATTATACAGTTGTGCATCTGTGTGTATGGTGTGTGTGTGTGTGTGTGTGTGTGTGTGTGTGTGTGTGTGTGTGTGTGTGATTTACATGGATGTATGTTTTCTCAGTCTGTTTTTCCTCAGGCCAACACTGGCCTTGAGTCCAGAGAAACAGCACACCCAGCTGGTGGAAGTATAACACTACACACACAGCCTGGTCCAAAAAACACTTGTCTCTCTGAACGGGCATCACAGTGAGTCTGTTCCACCAAAAGTGCCTGTGTCTCAAGTTCAGCAATATTTCTGTAAGGTAAAAAAGAGAGGAAAATAGGGTTAATTGTGTGTTTCTGCATTGGGTTTACAGTGCATGTGTTTGAGTGAGTGTGTGTGTGTGTGTGTGTGTATGTATGTGTGTGTATATTTATGTTCTCAAGTCGAAAAAACACACACACCAACCAGTAGCGTGCTGTACACACCTGATCAGGCCCCATAGGCATACGTCCCATCACCATGGGGTTCATGCCCATCTGGCCCCCCATTTGACCCATGTGGCCCCCCCCTCCGCTGGAGGGCATGCCCCCGTTCATCATCATGCCCCCATACTGCCCGGGGTTCCCCTGCTGAGCAAACTGCTGCTGCCCGGGGTTCCCCTGTTGGGCAAACTGTTGCTGAGGGTAAGAACTGGAGGGGGAAACAGAGAAGGGGAAGGTTTAACACGCAACACCCCTGCAGCGGCTATTAGTTAGGTAAGAGTTTCTTTTAGATCACTTAGAATGTCTTTGATAACTTACAGTACAACTCTAGGACAGACAGACAGACAGACGAGGCTAGGTTTTACATGTTCATTCCACAGATTTGACTTGAGAGTCTGACATCTTGATTTAACGCGTTTCTTCGTTGTTACACACCTGTTGCGGGCCATGCCTGCCTGCGACCACCCTTTCATGTCTGCACTCTGGTACATGGGGCCCCCCTGGGGGTGCTGTTGCATCATGGGATTCTGAGGACCCAGGCGGCCAGACATCATCGCGTTGGGGGGGCTGCCGCTCGAAGGGCCAAACGAGGGGTCCCCCTGTTGGGCCATCCCTGGAGGAACACATCACATTTAGTTGTTGTCTTTTTTCCTCACAAAAATACACACACACACACACACACACACACACACAGACTTACTTTCCTCCATCATCCATCCTTCCTCCATCCTTTAGGTAAGGAGCAGAGACAGACAGACACGTATCCCTCTCTCCAACTGCTGTACACAAGCTCGCCACTAGGGAGCAGCAGCACTCTGTGGCTCTTTACATAAACTCACCGTAGCTTCCCCCGTAGCCAAACTGTTGGGGGCCGGGCTGGCCCATGTTGGGCCCTCCCATAGGGGTGTCCATGCCGGCTGGAGCGGTGACGTTGGGAGGGGGGCTGAACCCCCCCGCGGCGGCGGCTGCTGCTGCCGCCTGCTGCTGTTGTTGCTGCTGCATCAGCATCATCATCCGCTGCCTCCTCATCTGCATGGTGACCATCTCCCTGCTGCGCTGGGCCATCATCTGGGCATTCAGGAAGCCAGGCTGGGCGAGGGGAACACAGGCAGACACAGTGAGTGTGGAGGGGGTTCTGGGTGTGCAATGTGAGGGAAAGTCAAGACGAACTGCCCACCCAAAGAGTGCTGTGTGTGTGTGTGTGGTGTGTGTGTGTGTGTGTGTGTGTGTGTGTGTGTGTGTGTGTGTGTGTGTGCGTGTGTGTGCATGCTGAAAAGATCAACGATGCCTACCTGTGCCCCCATGCCAGGCTGCATGCCAGGCTGCATCCCCGGGCGCATGGCTGGGTTGCCTGCTCCAGGGTTCTCCATCTTCATGGCCATCCCCTGCCGAGTCTGACTCATAAACTGAGGAAGGAGAGGAAACTGTGTCAGTGTGGAGAGGGGCTGTTACATAGCCCAGCATGTGGTTAGTCTGTGTGTGTGTGTGTGTGTGTGTGTGTGTGTTACCAGCTGGCCCTGCAGCCTCTATGTAATGACAGAGTAACTATCTTTGATCGCCAATGTTAACATCGGAATCGCCTTGTTAAAAAGGGAAAGTGAAAGCGTTATCATGTTGTCGTTAACGCTGTTGTCGTTAACGCTGTTGTCGTTAACGCTGTTGTCGCTGTGTTTTGACATGAATAAACGCGGGTCTGTATTGACAATACAATCCAGCCCTACCTTGTTAAAAAACCCTGGGGAGAACCCTGAACCTGTGTGTGTTGTATCCTACATACTGTACATGGGTATAACAGTGTAACCATGGGATACCTGTTGGCTCTGTAGTCTCTGCTGCAGCTGCAGCCTCATGGGCTTGGTGGCACTCATCATCCTGGGTCTCATCATGTTGCCGCGTGGGTGACCCATGCCCCCCATGCCACCCATGCCAGGGAAGCTGCCCCCCTGGCCCATCTGGGAGAGCATGGGGCCGAAGCCCCCCTGCTGGGGCTGGCCCTGCATGGGGCTCCCCCCGTAGGCCGACTGCATGGCCATGGAGGGGGGGGCCGGGTAGCCCTGGCCGTACATGGGCTTCTGCTCCAGCACCATGGAGGGGTCCTGGCCCGGGAAGGCCTCCACGTGCTGCTCCGCCCCCTGGCCCTGAGGAGGGGAGACAGAGGATGGAATGGTGTGGAATGAAGGGAGGGGGATGAATTCAGCAAATGTTGACCCAATTTCTGTCAATTTCTCTCCGTCCTCCATCTGCAACTCTGTCTCTCTCTCCCTTCCTCCCTGCCTCTCTCCCTCCCTCTTGTACCTGGCTGACAAGGTCTGGGATGCCCAGGGCCCTGTCTATCTCCTCCAGGGCGATGCCATCAGTGTTGTTGAGCAGAGAGTCCAGCTGGTCCAGCAGCGCCCGCTCATCACTCTGGCCCTCACTGGTGGTAGGCGGCACCAGGAGCTCATCCAGGGCGTTCCCAAACTGACGCCTGAAAAACACACACGGACACACACACGGACACACACACGGACACACACACACAGACACACACAGACACACAGACACACACACAGACACACCGAGGTCAGACCCAACTGGAATCTAAGACAACACAGAATCAGGTCTATTCTTCAAAGCTTCAACAGGACATTTTAAAACATTGAGAGAGAGTTTATAAAGATTTGCTACTTCACTATGACAACGTATAACATTGGCAGCCATCGGCTCAACAATAAATCTCAGCTGTTTGAGACCCGAGGTGAAGAAAGCGAGTTTGTTTACCTGTTGTGGCTGCCCTCCATCCCCATGACACCGTCAGGCCAGGAGGGAGACTGGTTGGGTTGACCCTGCTGACTGAAGGGGCTCATCCCCATCCCCATCTCACCAGAGCCTGCACACACAACACACTAATGTTAACATTCACTAACCACCCTCTTATCTGTCCTACTCACATTCACACACGACTCATCACCAGGGGAGGCTGGAGGCAGAAATCAGAGGACGGGCTCATTGTAATGCATGTAACGGAATGAGGAACGGTATCAAAACACCTGTGTTGGATTGATACCATTCCACATTCCATATTCCATTCCATGCATTACAATGAGCCCGTCCTCCGATTTCTACCTCCGCCAGCCTCCCCTGATCAACACTACGTACTGTACAAGCATGCAAATGCACACAGACAACCAGAATTATTATTATTATTATTTATTTTTTTTAAATATGTTTTTAGGGCATTTCTGCTTTATTGGGATAGAGACAGTAGAGATTGACAGGAAGGATGGGTGAGAGAGAGGAGGGATGACATGCAAGATAGGTCGAGGGTCGGGATCGAACCAGGAACCTTGCGATTACATGGTAAGTGCATTAGTGTACTACGCCACTAAGCGCCCCCAGAAAATACCTTTAAAAGACACACACGTACAACATATATAACATGCAGACGCAGGCACAGACACTCATACGTACCCATGTCCATTAGCTGTTGCTGTAGCATGGACCTGGTGCCAGGGACGCTGTTGGAGCGGCCCACCATGGGCCCCCCCATCATGGCCTTGGAGCTGTAGTCCATCCCTGGACGGATCATGGAGGGGTGGCCCGCCGAGCCCACAGGACTGGCGCTGGAGCGGGGCATGCCCCACTCGCCTGAACCCCCCATGGGAGACCGCTGCGGAACTCCCATTCCTCGGTTCATTGGTCCTGGAGGGGGGGGGGGACATGGGGGGGGGATGACATAAAACAGGGACACACATAGATGAGTTTTATGAAGAAGAAAAAAAGATTTTAAAAAAGTAGTGTTTTTCCCCGATGTTGGTCGTTGAGTTTCCCTGATTCAATGTGTCTGTTCAGTAGTATATTTCAGGGTTCTCCCCCAGGATTTTAGAACAGCGTGGCGCTGGATTACATTATCAAAACCCGACTTGCATTTATTAATGTCAAGAATACAGCTAAGAACGCAGAATTAACTGAGGATCATCGTAACGCTTTCACTTTCTCTTTCTCTTTCGATTTTAAACATCGATTCCGTTGCCGATCAAAGACAGTTAGTTACTCTATTATTACTAAATATATATAGGTCAATTTGCCTCGACATGTTCACATAGTGGCGCTGCCAAGCTCACAGCGTCTCGCAGCGCCAATCTTACATTCTTTGGGGAGAACCCTGTATTTCCATGTTACAGAAGTGGGAGGAATTGACAGAAAACACAGCATATCTTTCAAACATACTCAATGACCAAATCTGGGGGGAAAAAACTGACCTTGAGAGAGAGAGAGTCAGTGAGAAAGTTAGGGGAAAACGACAGGAAAATAACCAAATGTTAAGTTACTTGTTCCAACGCCCCGTGGACACACACCCATGTTGCCTGGGTAACCGTCAGGGCTGCCCATCATGTTCTCCTGTTTGATGAGCATGGGGCGTCTCCCCGGACCCCCAGGACCCCCGGGGGGTTTACTGTCCGCAGACATGGCCCTCTGGAAGGGCCCGCGGGGACCAGGACCCATCCCTGGACTCCCTACAGACACACACACACACACACACACACACACACACACACACACACACACACACACACACACACACACACACACACACACACACACACACACACACACACACACACACACACACACACACACACACACACACACAGGAATAGGAAGAACAGTGATTACCCTATGGAGGATTATACCAGCATAGTCAGTAAATGCAGGTAAATGCTCTAACATTAACACGCTGTAATCTCCAACTTCCATCATCCCTCCGCCGTCATATTGAAAAAGGGATTTAGAGTAGGGATCAATCCTGGAGCTCTGTACTGTACACAAGATGAATTACTAATGATGTTACAGCTGTGGTTACTTTGCTGCAAGGGGATCATAACGTGTGTTGTGTTGCTTTTTGTAACCAAGGCCCTGAGGTCTTGGGGGCGGCTTACCCTGCAGGTTGTCGTCAAGGCAACCCTGCGACTTGGTTCCTCCTTCGCTGGCCCCCCCACCTCCTCCTTGTTCGGGATAGAACTCTGAACCGGACCCCCTTAGCCCCCCCAGGATGGACTCCAGGTTCTCCAGCTGAGAGGAGACAGGAGACCTTGCATCAGTAGCAGCCACACACACACAGATGCACACACGCAGACACACGCGCACACACATATGCAGACACGCACACGCACACAGACACACACACACACACACACACACACACACAGTAAGGCTGGCAATACAGATACACGTCAATCAATATCATATATGTTCAATGTGCTGTTACCTCATCAGGTGGCTCTGACTTGATCTTGCTTTCAGGATGTTCTGGTGTGGGGCCAGGGCCAGGGCCGGGGCCGGGGCCAGAGCCGGGGCCAGAGCCGGGCCCGCTGCGTGGGGGGCCTCCACTGGCTCCGGGGGGCCCCTTCCCCTCCAGCTCCTCCAGCTTGGGCTTCACATCTACAGGCTCTTTGGAGTCGTCCTTGTTGAGGAGGTAGTGTAGAAGCGCGTGGGTCTTCTCCTTCTTGGGGCTGTGCTGCTCCTGTTTGGGCTCAGTCACTCCCCCCGCGCCTCCCCCTCCCCCTCCCGCCCCCGGCTCTCCCCCCTCCTGACCCCCCAGGGTCACCTTCCCAGTGGCCTCGGCCGTGATCTTGGCCACGTCGTCGGGCGTGTTTCCGTTCTGCAGCAGCTTGTGGAGGATCTTGTGCTTCTCCTGCAGCGAGGCCGTGTAGTGGGCGGCGGCCAGGGCGGCGGACATGCCTCCTCCTCCTCCAGGCACCTGGCCCTGATTGGTGGAGGCAGAGGAAGAGGAGGAGACTCCGGTGGAGGAGGGGCTGGTCATTCCTCCTGGGGGCTCCTTGCCCTCGGAGCCTGCTGTAGCATTACTGCTGGGTGGTAGTGGCGGTGGTGGGTTGGGGGGCCCGGCTGGACCTGTAGCCCCCATCCCCAACTCCTCTGTGGGGGACGTCAACAGCTGCAGCAGCTTCTTATGGCCCTTGCTATCTGGCACCCTCCGGGGGGGTTCAGAGCTGGCCACACCAGCCTCGCTGCCCCCTTCTCCAGGCTCTTTGTTGCCCGTGGTAGCCTGGCTGTCTGGCCTGTCTCCAGAGCTCTCAGCCTGGGGATGCTGCTGGTGCTGGTGGTGGTGGTGTAGGGAGTGGTGGTGCTCCCCAGGCCCAGGCCCAGGCCCAGGCCCAGGCCCAGGCCCAGGCCCAGGCCCAGGCCCAGGCCCAGGCCCAGGCCCAGGCCCAGGCCCGAGGCCCACTGGTGGGCTTTTGGAGCCGTCCTGGCCTGGCTTGGCTGGCTGACTGGGCTGGGAGGAGGAGGAGGAGTGGACACTGGGGGAGCTGTCTGGTTTGTGGGCGGGGGAGGGGGAGGTGAGGGTGGAGGGGAGGGAGCTCCCCACCCCCTCGCTGATGGCCTGCAGGGCATTGAGGGAGCTGCTGGAAAAGGAGGTGCCACCACCTCCCCCACCTCCCCCACCACCTCCACTGCCCATGCCCATGGGAGAGTGCATTCCTGGGACAGAAACAAACAACAAAACATACCATTACAAACCGAGCCATAATCTGCACAAACAACCACATACTGTGGCAGGCACAATATGGTTTTAATTTTACACACACTTTAACAATAATGCCATGTCGTGCTCTAGCTTGGTGTAGTGCGTGTTATTGATAGTAAGCTTGACGGATGTAGACTAGCCTGGCTTACTGACAGTTCTGGCCCATATTCACATACCTCCAGGTGAGAACTGACTGGCACCCATCTTGGGGCTCCCTCGGTTCCGGGGGGACATCAGAAGGCCTGGCTGGGGGCCACCCATCCGGGGGCTCCCTGAGGGGCTGTTCATGCCCACCAGGCCGTACCCCCCGCTGCTCTGGAAGGGGGGCTGCTGTGGATGCTGCTGCATGCCTGGGCCCGGGTGGTTCATCTGACCCATGGGATTCATCTGACCCATTTGACTCATCGGGTTCATCTGGTTCATCTGATTCATCTGATTCATCTGATTCATCTGCATCATTCTGTTGCCCATGCCGCCGCCTCCTCCTCCTCCACCACCACCGCCGCCACCGCCACCACCTCCTCCACCTCCTCCTCCTCCTACTCCTCCTCCATTCCCACCATACATGGAACCGCCGCCCATCTG
>NC_139662.1:19537714-19550214 GCF_951799395.1 Argentina silus
AGTCTATGAAAAAGGTGTCAGGGAGAACGGAGGAAACAGACAGGGATGAAGGGATGAAGACGGAATGGAGGGGGGGCTTTGCGATGTCTACTGTCTATCTTGTGTGTTTTGATTGTGTGTGCGTGTGTGTGTGTGTGTGCGTGTGTGTGTGTGTAGCACAGAGAGGGATAAACAGTCGTCTGCCCTTCTTAACCTTCACAGCAAGAGCATCCCCTCCATTCCATTGATTACACGCTCCTCCTCTGGCCGGCATGCGCACCCCCCCCCCCCCAATGCAGCCCCCCCAGCACAGGGGAACAGGAGGATCCACTCTTTCTATTTCTCTACCTACCTCTGTTTGGATTTGACTTGCATGTCTCACTATAGAAAACACAAATGTAATGTTCTAGATATTTATAGTCTGATTTAGTCGGGGGCTGTGATTTTGTGTGTGTGTGTGTGTGGGGTGGGGGGGGGGTATGTGATTTTGTGTGTGTGTGTGTGTGTGTGTGTGTGGGGGGGGGTTGTGCTTAATCCGAAGTTTTTTATACATTGCACTCAAACATCGTGACAATACATAGAAGGTCCAAACGCTGACTTAAAGAGCCGGTTCAATGCCACGCGATAGCAGCTGTCGTCTAGACGCTAAATAGTGAATTAACTTTCTAAAGATAGCCACTACTATAAGAGCCTGTGGACGGCCGGGTGTTCTAGGCTTGCATGTGCATTCAAACGTGCTCGTAAAAGGGGTTTAAGAACCCACTCCAGTACCTTCTACGATCACCTTCACATAAACAATGGATGTTCCCATGTCTGGTGACTTACAATGTCATACCCAACCGGAATAACAACAGAGAGTTGAGGACTGGTTACATTTTCCTCACGATTCAACTGGAGCCTCTTGACGCAGCTTTGGAATCAGAGGTGGAGGACGATCAGGGGAGGCTGGGGGAGGTAGAAATCTGAGGGCGAATGGGGATTCCGTTCCCTGCATTACAATGAGCCCGTCCTCCGATTTCTACCTCCACCGGCCTCCGTTGAGGGTGACATGTTATGAAGCTCCTTGCTGACAGGTTTGAAGGCCCTCCTCTACCCCAGCATTGCATTTCAACCACATGTTTGTGTGTCTCCACTCCAGACAACAACATTAGCATTAAGTGTCTCTCAAAACACGTGAACACGCTTTGAAAGAGGCTGCCGCTCGGTAAAGTCAAGCAGCTTTCCTCCTAAGACACTTTGCCCCTCCCTCCCTTTCTCCCCACCAACCCCCCCCCCCTCCATCCGTGTTTCTTTCAAATCTATCCGTCTCTTTCAATCCCTCCCATGAGTACATTCTGCTGCTTGTCTGTCTGGTTGTCTGTCTCTCTGTCTGTCTCTCTGTCTGTCTGTCTGTCTGCCTGCCTGTCTGCCTGCCTGCAGCTCATCTTAGCATGAAAGTGTACCTTTCCGCTTTCTGACAAAACCTGCCACTCCAGGGATGAGAGGAGGAGAGGAGGAGGAGAGGAGGAGGAGGAGAGGAGGAGGAGGAGGAGGAGAGGAGAAGTGGCTCAGAACTTGTAGAGCTTAAGGAAGTGTTTGACTGGAGCTCTGTGGTCCCTCCTCCACTGTGAGCCTGCCTGCCTGCTTGCCTGCCTGCCTGCCTGCCTGCCTGCCTAGCTGCCTGCCTATTGATGGAGTTCTCAAAGAGAGCGCTCTAATTGCAGAGTGAATGAGGCGGCCCCAGAGAATGGTTGATTAGGAGGGCTGCTGAATGCCCCAGGGAAATGGGTCACCTCCAGTCTGGTGCGGGCCGCCCGCTTTTTTCCGGCGCTGGGAGAAAGTCAATTACACGCCACGGGCATAGGGGCCTGGTGGCACAGTGGCTGGGCTGGGTACAATGCCGCAGCAGGGGGGAGGGAGAGAGAGAGAGAGAGAGAGAGAGAGGGACCATCAAACCAGGGTTGAATGCAGAGACACGAGACGACCCTCTGAAACCCTCCCCCCCCACCCACCACCACCACCACCACAGACCCCCCACCCACCCATCCAGGTCCGCATACACGCGGCGGTACCTCCCTCAGTGCTATGATCGCTGAGCCATTCTACTGCCACTCTCTCTGCTGGCCTGTTCATTATGGACAATAATGACTTGTAGGTGATCCATCAGAGGCTGGTTGTTAAATCTGCTGCTGCTGTATGCTGGAGGTCTATTATATGTGGGTGTGGGGCTCCCCACCCTCGTTTCATATTCTTATTGAGATTTTCCAGCCAGTAGAAATTATTGAGGGGTACACCGTACCGACACAGGGGAGACGGAGGACGGAAAGGGGCGAGACCAGGTTCACTGGAGTCACTGGTTCACTGGTCACTGGAGTCCAGTGACGCATGTGTGCACGATAGTGGTGGTGGACAAACCCCATCAGGCCAACCTCTGGCTCGTACTAGAGGGCGTCTACGCAGAGCTGATAGGATGCACAGCAGCTAGCCTTTGACCTGCTGTGGCTAGCTAGTCTTTGACCTGCTCTGGCTAGCTAGCCTTTGACCTGCTGTGGTTAGCTAGTCTTTGACCTGCTCTGGCTAGCTAGCCTTTGACCTGCTGTGGTTAGCTAGTCTTTGACCTGCTCTGGCTAGCTAGCCTTTGACCTGCTGTGGTTAGCTAGTCTTTGACCTGCTCTGGCTAGCTAGCCTTTGACCTGCTGTGGCTAGCTAGCCTTTGACCTGCTGTGGCTAGCTAGCCTTTGACCTGCTGTGGCTAGCTAGCCTTTGACCTGCTGTGGCTAGCTAGCCTTTGACCTGCTGTGGCTAGCTAGTCTTTGACCTGCTCTGGCTAGCAAGTCTTTGACCTGCTGTGGCTAGCTAGCCTTTGACCTGCTGTGGCTAGCTAGCCTTTGACCTGCTGTGGCTAGCTAGCCTTTGACCTGCTGTGGCTAGCTAGCCTTTGACCTGCTGTGGCTAGCTAGCCTTTGACCTGCTGTGGCTAGCTAGTCTTTGACCTGCTCTGGCTAGCTAGTCTTTGACCTGCTGTGGCTAGCTAGTCTTTGACCTGCTCTGGCTAGCTAGTCTTTGTCTCTCTCAGCTTAAGTCTGTGTGACGTGACAGCGAACCTCTAGATTTCCCCTTTGCTCCTACAGTTGTTGCTGGTACGTGGTTGAGGCAGGGAGGCTGAGACGCAGTTCAAGGTTACCTTCCCTGCTTTACTTTCTTGATTAATATTCTGTCCGCTTGAATTTGCCCAGATTAAAAAAAGAAGGTTGTGCGATTCATCGGGGATACGACTGGTATGGAAACCCCTGGGGGTCAAAACACCTCCCCTGGCCACCTTCTAGCATACCAACCAATCAGCTAACAGCCCGAGGCGGTTCATTGGCAGGCACTGTTCAGAAGGATCCAGATGGTATACTGTATACATAGAACCAGTAGGATCCAGATGGTATACTGTATACATAGAACCAGTAGGATCCAGATGGTATACTGTATACATAGAACCAGTAGGATCCAGATGGTATACTGTATACATAGAACCAGTAGGATCCAGATGGTATACTGTATACATAGAACCAGTAGGATCCTACAGAGACACCATAGCAGATCTCCCTTCAGACAAACTCACCTCTTAAGCAGAGTAGAAACCATGAGATATCACCCTTCATTCAGCTTCACATCCTGCAAAAAGGAGAACAACAGTCAGTGTGTGTGTGTGTGTGTGTGTGTGTGTGTGTGTGTGTGTGTGCCTGCCAGTATGGTGTTTGCGAGGCGCCAACATGGTAATATACCGGCTGTGTGTTTGCTGAGAAAATGAGCATGAATGATTTAGGGCGGAGGATGGGACCCAAACGAGCGAGGCTCTCATGACTGATGATGTTTGTGTGATTGAGATCCATTAGGCAGCTGTTTACAAGCATGACGTTACACAGCCAGGGGAGGAGGGAGGGGGGGGGGGAGACAAGCAGAGGGGTAGAGTGAGAGATGGCATCAGAGAGAGAGAGAGAGAGAGAGAGAGAGAGAGAGAGAGAGAGAGAGAGAGAGAGAGAGATGGCATCAGAGAGAGAGAGAGAGAGAGAGAGTGAGAGAGAGAGAGAGAGAGAGAGAGAGAGAAAGAGAGGGGATAGGAAGCGAGGAAAAGAGGAAGAGAGAGAGAGAGAGAGAGAGAGAGAGAGAGAGAGAGAGCGAGAGAGAGAGAGAGATGGCATCAGAGAGAGAGAGAGTGAGAGAGAAAGAGAGGGGATAGGAAGCGAGGAAAAGAGGAAGAGAGAGAGAGAGAGAGAAAGAAATGGTTGGAAACAAGTTAGAGTGCACCTTGAACATGTTTTTGTGTAAGAGAGGCAAAATGTGTTTACCTAACTCATGACACACTTTGCAGTGGGGACTTTGAACTGTGTGACATTCTCTCACTTTTCACTCGATCAAATTGGTTACACAAACTCTGTGCGTGCGTGCGTGTGTGTGTGTGTTTTGTATGTGTGTGTGTGTGTACACACAAAAAGATCAGTTACACTTCAACAACAAGTGAAGTGAACAACACTCTCAGGGGGGAGGAAAGAGAGAGAGAGAGAGAGAGAGAGAGAGAGAGAGCACCTCAAAGAGATAAAACCTCCCACAACACAATGAGTCATACCACTGAAAGGCCACGCTATAGACAAGAGATGCTAGGAAGGGGTTACTGGGCGGAGACACACAGACAAACCAACTGTGGCAGAAAACAAATAATACTTGAAAAAGGCTACTTCATAAAAACAAACATTTGGCTACTGTATGTGTGGAGATTTCTCTTGGCCTACAAACTAGCATGTTTATTCCAGACTTAACAGTTTGACTCCTCTCACTGAACTACTGCTCCTCCTGTGTATTCAATAAAAATAAAGAAAGAAAGAAAGAAACAGTTTTCGGAAGCCGAGCATATTAAACTGATAACGACCATTTAAAAAAAATATATATAATAAAAAAAAATCCAACAACACCACAACAAGCCCAATAACATCTCTACAGGACCAAAGATGCTGACAGGATCTCACTGAAAATAAACGAAATACTTGAATTAAATGTTGCCATATCAATCTATCTGCAGTAAAACTCCGGGGCTGGGTTTACACCGTGGCTTACCCCGGGGCTGGGTTTACACCGGGGCTGGGTTTACACCGTGGCTTACCCCGGGGCTGGGTTTACACTGGAGCTGGGTTTACACCGGGGCTTACACTGGGGCTGGGTTTACACCGGGGTTTACACAAGGGCTGGGTTTACACTGGGGTTTACACTGGGCCTGGGTTTACACCGTGGCTTACACTGGGGCTGGGTTTACACTGGGGCTTACACTGGGGCTGGGTTTACACCGAGGCTTACACTGGGGCTGGGTTTACACTGGGGCTTACACTGGGGCTGGGTTTACACCGAGGCTGGGTTTACACCGGGGCTGGGTTTACACTGGCCAGCTCCCCTTCCCTCTAACCGACACTGCTGAGAGAGAGAGACAGACAGAGACAGACAGACAAGAAACACTGGCACTCACACTTCCTGTGTGTGCGATAAGTGTCTCTCTCCTCGTTTTTTTTTTTTTGGCGTGCGAGTGTGGAGGCGGGGGGGTGGAGGGGGGGAGAGAGGGGGCAGGGGGGAGGGGAGAGGGGGCAGGGGGGAGGGGGGAGGGCAGGGCTGGTGGTGGTTGTGTAGCGAGCGAAGGGAGGGAGGAAGGGAGGGAGGGGAAGGAGGGAGTTAGTGAGGCGGTCGCACTGACGCTAGACAATACAGACAGAGCAGCCGTCGCTTAGCCAGCCGAGGCGAGCCAGCGAAGGTTTCATAATCTCTGTTGACAAAACAGAGGCACACAGTCCCGGTCTGCTTATGTAAACTCACACTAGAGACATGGACCGGGCTGTGGATGTGGATACAGCCATGCTCCGGCCTGGCCATGCATGTCCATGCAGCCAGAGGAGGGACGTGTCCAGTGGGCAGCAGGCAGAGGTACACAAGAGTGCTGCATGATGGGAAGGCAGGAAGGAAGGAAGGAAGGAGTCCTCCTACTGCTGATCTAATTCACTGTGACACAATGCGGCAGAATCCTGGAGTCACCTGCAGATTCCCCCCCCCCCCCCCCCACCCCCCCCCCCCTCCTCTCTACTCTGCTCCCTCCTTTACCATCCTCCTCCCCCTCCTCCTTCCTAACCACCATCATCCCTTTCTTCTCTGTAACCAACCTCCTCCCCCATCTCTCTCTCCTTGCTAACCATCCTCCTCCTCCCCCTCTCCTCACAACAATCCCTAGGTGATCTATCCATGGGGGTGTGTCTATGTTCGCATGTTGGCCAGTGCCAGTGCGTCTGTGTGTCTACGTGTGAGAGTGCCCCTGTGTGTGTGTGTGTGTGTGTATGTGTGTTGGGGAGGTGCTGTCACCTGCAGACTGGGGTTAAGATTAATGCTTTGTTTCTGTCTCTATGGCAGGCAGAGCAGAGAGAATAATTTGATTTCTCCTCCCGTCTCCCCAGCAGCCACCCTCACTCTACCTCTCCCCCCTGTTTCTCTCCCTCCCTCTCTCGCTCTGCTCTCCCTCTCTCCTTTTCTGTCTACCTCTCCCTCTCTCTCTCTCTCTCTGAAATGCTTGGAAAATCTATATGATCCATCAAAAATGGCTCCTCACAATTGCCCATCTATTTAAATGACCACGTCGGTTCTCCTCCTTCCATTTTATTGGCCCCGGAGAGTCACAATGTTGTGTTCCGAAACGAATCAAGTGTACAATAGCAAGAGACGGTCAAAATTGAGACCCCCACTCCCATTTTCACATGCCTCGACAACAAACATCACAACCTCTCAACAACACACCAGCGCACTGGGTAACCATGCCAACCGCCGTGTGATGACCCACCTTGTGACAGAGCCTGGAGTGGCTGAGCAGATCTCTCTCTCTCTCTCCCTCCTCCTAGAGACAGGGTCCTGTCTGGACTGGTCTGCTAATGCTGGAGCCTAGACAGAGAACACACACACACACACACACAGACAGACACACAGACACACAGACACACACAGACACACACACACACAGAGAGAGAGAGAAAGATAATAAGCACTTCTGCTCAACACTGCATATTCATTATACTCATATTAATGAATAACAGCCAACGGTATTAATCAACGTCTTGATGACAGCGCAGGAAACAGAATTAACATCTTAATGAGGAACAGGAATTATGAGGGAGGCAGCGTTTGTTGCAGAGGAGCGATATTTCACTGTATGCTTTGTGTGTTTTTTACGTGGGATGGTTTGTGTTAATACAAGCACGCACATTACCACACAACTTCCTGTTCCCCAACGAGGGGAGTTGTGGCATTAGTTCCACATGACGTCTACAAGTAGCAGACACAGAGTCACAGAGTCACAGAGTCACAGACGAGGCCTCACCAAGCAGAGTCACAGACAAGGCCTCACCAAGCAGAGTAACACAGAGAGCACAGACGAGGCCTCACCAAGCAGAGTAACACAGAGAGCACAGACGAGGCCTCACCAAGCAGAGTAACACAGAGAGCACAGACGAGGCCTCACCAAGCAGAGTCACAGACAAGACCCCACCAAGCAGAGTAACAGAGAGCACAGATGAGGCCTCACCAAGCAGAGTAACAGAGAGCACAGACAAGGCCTCACCAAGCAGAGTAACACAGCAGAACACAAACTAGACCCCACCAAGCAGAGTAACACAGCTGAACACAAACAAGACCCCACCAAGCAGAGCAACACAGCTGAACACAAACTAGACCCCACCAAGCAGAGTAACACAGCAGAACCCTCACCCTCACCCTAATCCTAACCCACGACAGATACACTTTGGAACATAAGCTACTGTAGTAGGGACGATCACAACTCAACTAAACAGCCTGATAGCATAAGAAACTACGAATTCAGAGGGACGCTTCAGTGGCAGTGCTCTGTTGAAAGCTATGGAATCTGAGAGAGAATATCTATGAAAAAACCCCCACAGAATGTTGGCTCAAATCACGTTCTAATGCTCATGAAGTATTTCAAACACTAACCATTTAAACACAGACAGTGAGGGCGAGAGTGATCTGCCTCAACAATCATCGACAGCATCCTCTTGGGGTAAAGAGTGTGTAACCATGGTGAGAGATGGGTGTCTCCATGACGCCCTGTCATCAGCGAAAGCAAGCTACCAAGTCTCATGTTTGTCTGTCACTGTGATGCATGGACGTGGTTTGGTGTGTGTGTGTGTGTCTGTGTGTGTGAGTGTGTGCACCTATGAATGCATGGACGTAGTTTGGTGTGTGTGTGTGTGAGCAGATGACTGTGCCTTGTGTCATTTGTGTGCGCTTATGCGTACGTGTGTGTGTGTGTGTGTGTGTGTGTGTACGTGTGTGCTTGTGTGGACACATGTATGAGTGTGTGCTTGCCTTGTGTGTGCTTGTGTGTGTATACGTGTAAGTGTGTGTGTGTGTGTGTGTGTGTGTACATTTAAGTGTGAGTGTGTGCCATAGAGCGTCAGTGGCCTGACCGTTGGCTGCACCCCGTGATTAGGACCAGATGGGGGCTGTCAGGGGGGCTCTAGTTTGGCTGATGTATGGACCCTCACAAACCAACAAAGGCCCTGCTTCAGCCGATGTGTTTCCTATTAATTGAGAGGGGAGAAAGAGAGAGAAGACTAGTGAAAGAAAGGGCGATTGCTTAAGCAGGGAGAATTTATAGCGTGTCTGTGACAAAGGGGAACTGACTCCAGTTTGACCATATATATATATATATATATATATATATATATATATATATATATATATATATATATATATACACATATATATATATAAAAACTACAAACAGAACTGTCATGGCTTCCAGTGAGTGTTTAAGCAGGGACAGAAAGCCTTCAGAGGAATCGTTAAGACTCCTTTGTGCTTACATCGACTCAACGCTTTAAGAAGAAGAAGAAGAAAAAAAAAAAAAGGGGGATAAAAATGAAAAAAAAACTAAGCGAATAAATGGTAGTTAGCGGCATGTGGTGCTTATAAGCGTGAAGTCTGGACTGCAAGAAGCAGCGAGAATGAGCTGTAGATGCAGGAGAGAGTCTGTGAACTCATGTTCCGCTCACAGGCACGCTGACTAGGAACTTTTACAGTGTCTCCTCTCCTCTTCTCCTCCTCCTCTCTTCACGCCTACGGTCTCTGTTTATCTCCCTCTGCTCTTCAATTACACCTCCCAGAAAAAAAGAGCCTTTGATTTCACTGCAAAACTGAAATCTGTGTGTGTGTGTGTGTGTGTGTGTGTGTGTGTGCGTGTCTGTGTGTGTCTAGCCGCAGCACACAGTAGACAATCACTAAATTATTCACATCATCTCGCCTTCCTCTCGTTAAACAAACACCCATAAACTCAGAAGTGATTGTAAGACAGATAACGGGACTGCTCCCCTAAATAAAGACCCTCTTTATTTTCGTTCAGCGCCCGATGGATCTGTCCATCACACATAGCTGGGCTCAGAACACAGCCCAGGGCTGAGTTTAATAATGGAGACAATACTGGATGAGCAGAGGAGAGGCGTGAGTCAGACAGACAGGCTACAGGTGCAGCAGGAAAATATGGTCCATCTGCCCATCTGTCTGTCTGTCTGTGTGACCCTAGTGTGTGTGTGTGTGTGTGTGTGTGTGTGTGTGTGTGTGTGTGTGTGTGTGTGTGCATCTGGATAGGAGCCACAGGTTGAATGGTAAAGTCAGTCTTCTGAACAACATGTGTCTGTCTGTCTTAAACTGGGGAGGCTTGTAAGAGGCATGTAGGGGATGTTGGTCTACACCTGAGAGGCAGGGTGTTTAGTTAAAAGTACAGGGTCTGTCTGCTTGCTTGCTTGCTTGCCTGCTTGCTTGCCTGCCTGCCTGCTTGCCTGCCGAGGAGCTGGTAGGTGAAGGCTCAGAATCTGTAGGTCTGTCTGTAGGTCTGCCTGCCTGCCTGCCTGCCTGCCTGCCTGTCTGTCGAGGAGCTGGTAGGTCACAAGTGAAGGCTCAGAATCAGTCTGTAGGTCTGCCTGCCTGCCTGTCTGTCTGTCTGTCTGCCAGCCTGTTGAGGAGCTGGTAGGTCACAGGTGAAAGCTAAAGATCAGTGTGTGTGTGTCTGGTCGTGGAAGGCTGAAGGGGCTGTGTGTGTGTGTGTCTGGTCGTGGAAGGCTGAAGGGGCTGTGTGGGTGTGTAGAGGGTTACAGGTGGAGCCAGTGTGGTATGATATTGCGTAAAACCAACAACAGACACAGAAAAAAGACATCAACAGCGTCCAACTGTACACAGCCGTTCAGGCGAACGCATCTGCAGCTTTAAGAAAAGCTCCCAGGGCAGAGCCAATGTCTGGAGCTAGCTAGCTACATTTGAATGGTGGCCAACGATACACTGTGCACATACACACTCACCCACTGTTCACATACACACTCACCCATTCTGTTTTTCTGAGAACTCATTCTATTCTTTCACCCTTGTTAGAGTCTCTCTCTCCCTCCCTCCCTCTCTCCCCCCCCCTCCCTCCCTCCCTCCCTCTCTCTCTCCCCCCCTCCCTCCCAATGTGTTTGTGTCTTTCTCTCCTTCTCTCTATGGCTCAGAATAAGGGACAGTGTGTCTGCATTAGCCAGCACACACAAACAGCACAGTACGGCTACACTGTGTGAGTGAACTCTGTGTGACTCCCCTTAGCTTAGCTTAGCTTAGCCACTCCAACAAAACCAGCACTTACACTCCAGCAGAATAGGAGCCAAGCCACATCTTGGCACCTAGCCCCCCCCTTAAACAAATCAGACCACAGAGGCTAATAAAAGACTGAATCCACAGCCAGAGAGGGGGGAAGGCATTCTCAACCCCTGTCCCCCCCCCCCCCCCCTGTCCACCGGCCCCGCCCCCTAGTTATTAAAAAAAAAAAAAAAAAAAAAGAACGACTGACTTTCAATTCAAACACAAGACAAAGCTGGCTCTCTCCACTGCACCCTTCATCTCAGTCTATTGGAAAATGAAGCCCAACATTTGGGAACAAAGTGTCTTAATCCGATGATTTCCTCTAATAGCCCGTTCAATGGGAACAAATTGCCACTCGGCAGCAAACAAAGATATGGGTGTGAAGCTTCCATCTCTGGATCAATTACAGGAGCCGTCCGATTACTCCAAAACCCAGTGTGACGGGTAGAACTTGACATCAGAAGAAGAGGAGGAGGAGGAGGGGAGAATAGAGGAGAGGACAACCGGCCAGTGCTAGGCCGGGAAACACGTACATTTAAAGGCCCCAACTCCACCAGCTGCTCAGGGTGTGCCGACAGCGGCCATTTACATATTCAAAAAAAGGAAATAGACCTTTGCATGAGTCATCCCTTCCAAGCACCCGACAGTGCACAGCCATGACAAGCCATTCACAGAGAGGAGTTGATGAAAACCAAAACGTTCACGAGAGTTTCCCCCAAAAGTCACTTTACTGGAAACATATGCAGTGTGTGGACAGGCAACAATGGTGTTTACTTCACCAAACCAAGCACAGCCATGTGTTGAGCATTTGCACATTTCTAACGCCTGCACTGTTGAAGCGGGAGGGAGAGACGGAGGGAGAGAAGGAGGGGGAAGGGGAGGGGGGGGGGAGTGAGAAAGAGAGGCCATTTTCCACATTTACCATGCTGATCACTGCTTGTCTCTGAGAGGGAGAAATGCCAAGGCTTCAGACCCAGAGCTCAGGAGAGAGAGGGAGAGAGAGAGAGAGAGAGAGAAAGAAAGAAAGAAAGAAAGAAAGAAAGAGAGAGAAAGAAAAAGAGAGAGAAAGAAAAAGAGAGAAAGAAAAAGAGAGAGAAAGAAAAAGAGAGAGAAAGAGAGAGAGAGAGAGAAAGAATGAAAGAGTGAGAGAGAGAGAGGGGAGGGGAGGAGGGAGAAGGGAGAAAGGAGAAGGGGACTCCAGAAGGGACACATTCCTGTGTGTTAGGACCGGCTGTAAAGTTGCGCAGAAGCTACAAGCAGACCTGAGATAAGATAAGGAGGACAAAAACACACATGCCCTCATCAGTCACCTTCAGCTGAACCCAGCACAAACACAGGAGAGTGTGAGCTACGTGTGGAACAAGTGTGTGTGTGTGTGTGTGTGTGTGTGTGTGTGTGTGGTGTGTGTGTGTGGTGTGTCTGCTGTGTCTGCTGTGTGTGTGTGTGTGTGTGTTGTGTGTGTGTGTGTGTGTGTGTGGGTAGGGGGGGGGGGTGTGGTGTATGTGGGTGTGTGTGTGGGTGGTGTGTGTGTGTGTGGTGTGTGTGTGTGTGGTGTGTGTGGTGTGTGTGGTGTGTCTGCTGTGTGTGTGTGTGTGTTGTGTCTGTTGTGTGTGTGTGTGGTGTGTGTGGTGTGTGTGTGTGTGTGGGTGGGGGGGTGTGTGTGGTGTATGTGGATGTGTGTGTGTGGGTGGTACAGTAACACAGGGATAAATCTCAGGGACAGAACAAGTTCAAAACATACCAAACTAAACAAACATCACCTTCCATGAAAGCACGAGAAGGAGAAACATGGACGACCATTCTGTATATTCTGAACAATATATTCTGAGAGAACTATTACATTACTATTACAT
>NC_139662.1:19555214-19556734 GCF_951799395.1 Argentina silus
GTGGGAGGGAGAGGGCTGCTTTTCTAGTTAGCTCATGAAATCTTGTTAAATCGCCCGATTCGAGACCCCCTTAAATCGTTTGATGTGTAATGAGAGAAAACATTAGCAGTAAAAATGGTCTCCCCCCCGCCCCCCCCCCCCCCGCCCTGGCGCTTGCTGGAGCTCAGACCCCCAGTTACTATTTATACATTCACTTCTCTTCTCTCTATATTTTCTCTCTTTTAACAGGGAGCAGTTTGTGTAATTATGGCACACAGTCAAAAAGACTACATTCCTCCTCTCTGCTTCCCTCTCTCTCTCTGTCTCTCTCTCTCTCTCTCTGTCCTTTTCTCCTGCTTTCCCTCTCTGCTTGTCCCTCTCCCTCACCATCCCCCCTCTCCTGCTGTCTCCTCCCTCTCTACCCCTCTCTACCCCTCCCCCAGCTCTTTCCTTCTCTGTGTCTCTCTCTCTCCCTCCCTCCCTCCCTCCCTCCCTCCCTCCCGTCAGGCTACATGCAGCGCGGCACAAATTCATGGGAGAGAGAGAGAGAGAGGGAGAGAGAGAGAGAGAGGGAGAGGGAGGGACAGAGAGAAGCAGGAGAAACAGATAGATGGGGGACTGAAAGAGAGCAAAGCGAGAGTGAGAGACAGAGAGATGGACACAGATGGTGAGTGAGTGAGAGAGAGAGAAAACGAGAGGGAGGGGGAGAGAGATAGAGAAAGTGGAGGAAGAGAGAGAGAGAGAGAGGGGCGCGCTCCCGCTCCAGCGATGGGCGTTCCTCCCCGGCTCCTGCGGGGTCAAAAGTTTACCGTGGTTTTAATTTCACCTTTCCACAGCCAATCAGAACTCAAGAGACGGCTGCTGGCGAACTTTGACCCACTCGAAGAATTTGACTGTAAAGATCTGAGGCTCGACTCTCCCTTTTCCAGGTTTCCTCTCTCCCAACCCCACCACTTCTCTGCAGATTTCTTCTCTCTGCTTGGTATAATGTCGACACAATAAGCGCTGATCAATGGGACTTCTCTCCTACTCCATGATGCCCCTCTCTTCACGAGTGCTGTGTTTAAGAGATGGAGCTGGAGAGGATCAACACAGCAAGATCAACAAGTCTTTGGGGGAACAACAATGCATGCCACACTATTGACACAGCCAAGGCCAGTGTCTACATGTTCTTCTCCTGGTTGATCAAAACACACACTGAACAACAACTGCAGAGGCACGCCCATATCTCGATGCAGAGTAGTCACTGCTGAATGGTGTGTGTGTGTGTGTGTGTGTGTGTACTGTTTGTGTACTGTGTGTGTGTGTGTGTGTACTGTTTGTGTACTGTGTGTGTACTGTGTGTGTGTGTGTGTGTATGAAGGGGGAGGAGGCTGCAGTTAAATCATAGTCTCAGCGAGGGAAGGGGAGGGGCGGCTCAGCAAATAGAGTGAGCAGAGAAATGCACACAGACCGGGAAGAGTCGGGAATGGCTGGGAGGAGCGTGTATTACGCCTTCAAGCCAGGAGTATGCTGTGTGTGTGTGTGTGTGTTGTGTGTGT
>NC_139662.1:19556934-19639434 GCF_951799395.1 Argentina silus
CTCTCTCTCTCTCCCTTTACCTTTCCCCAAATGAACTAGCTAATTAGAACCACCGGTCCTCCCCTTGCACGAGTGTTCACACCAAACCAGTTTACCAGGAACAGTCGCTCTAACACACCTGACTGGACAACCCTGAACACCTGCAGAAGTGGTTTGCACACAAACCTCAACCATTCAAACGGTCAAACAAGCCACAGGGCCTTTCGTTTGAACCCTCCTTCCTGCAGGAGCTCTTGTCAAACACACCTTACACCTCAGACCCTACCATAGTGAAGAGGAGCAAGCTGCTAACTGAAAGATAGAAATAATAATGTAAAAAAAATACATAATGTATAAAATAATGTAAAAAAACACGTAATAATGTAAAAAAAAAAACCTCTGGTTTTGTCAGTAGTGGACTATACTGCTGGCTTTGGTGATGACACAGCAGTGAAGCAACAAGTTCTCTTTCCTCACGGCCGGCCGGCCAGCCAGCCAGCCAGGGAACATACCTACGCTGAGTTACGAAACCCCAGTTAACTTCCTGCACGGCAGACGAGAGCGTCAACTGTAACTGTGCCATATCACTCACATCTCTCCCTGCCCTCACCTCACTGTGTCTGAGAAGGACCTTGACTTGTGGGCAAGCTAAATATTGTGCGTGTGTGTGTGTGTGTGTGTGTGTGTGTCTGTGTGTGTGTCTACAAAAATACAAAATGGAAGTGTTTGCTTGAGTGTAATTTAAGAGCATTAAAACACACTGTGTGTGTGTGTGTGTGTGTGTGTGTGTGTGTGTGTGTGTGTATGTGTGGTGAGCTGTGCAGCCACGACTAAGCTGTATTGGAGATTATAGATCCAAGTGCCAGGATGACCCAAAAGCCTATCCTTAGGGCATACTGCCTGATAGTAAAAACAACAACAACAACAAAAGACAAATCAGGCATCAGCAAAGCCACCTCTTTCTCTGGTATTGAGAATACTAAATGAAGGCAAATGAGTGACATAAAAGGTTCCCGCTCTCCCTTCCTCCACAGAGTGAAGTCAATGAGAGGCACAGAAGATTAATTCATGTTTAACACATTCTGACACATGGGACAAGAGAGGCCCTGACAACAAGAGGACAACAGTTCAGCTCATACTGCAGAGAGGGGGGGGGAGAGAGAGGGAGAGAGAGAGGGAGAGAGAGAGGGAGGGAGAGAGAGAGAGGGGGAGAGAGGGAGGGAGAGAGAGAGAGAGGGAGAGAGGGGGAGAGAGAGGGAGGGGGGGATGACAATGAGAGAGAGAGAAAGACTGAGAGTAGCAGAGAGAGGAACAGAAAATATTGTACAACTAATTGTGAAACTAAGCAAACTGGGACAACAAAGAGAGCAACAAAAGACTAGAAAAAAAAACAACAACCAAAAAACGAACAAACAAAAAGGGAGGTGGTCAAATTCCATCAGGTAGTTCAACCTGAGCCTCTTCCCTGAGGGACTCACTCCACACCCCCACCTCGTCCCAGACTAGTGTGTGAGGTCCTGACACCCCCTCTGCTTAGCATTGCCTAACCCTGCCCCCATCCCCACCCCCACCCCCTTCCCCAGTCACCAACATGCCCTCTACTACACCCACCCACCCCCCCTGCCTTCTACTACCCCCACCCCAACCTCCGTTCAGCAAACACCATGCATCATTGTCACCCTCCCCATCCATCTATTCAGTCCTCCCATCGCCACGTGGGTGCCTATAGGCCCAGCAGCCCGCTCATGTCGAGCCTCCCCTGCTCCCCTCCGATTTAGGAGCTCTCTGTAACAGAGGGTGCAGAGGGAGGAGGTGGGGTAGACGTGTGTGTCTGTGTTAATTGAGGGTTTCGACACAGAGAGTTGACTGTAAATCTGTCAGGAGGGCGCTGTCGAACAAGACACGGTCTTCTTGCTGCCACACCCCTCTAGTCGGGCAACAGACAACCAGGTCATCTGGGAACAAAGCTGGAGACACCAGTGCTAAATTTAAACTCCACTTTTAAAATTAACTCAACCTCATGGCCCCCCCTATGACACAGCTCCCCACACTTCTGTCACATACAGACACACAAAGTCAACTCGCTGCAGAAGACACAAACCTATTTCAAATATGTTTGGAATGCATCACGTAACACATTCACAACACAGGAACATACACATAACATATGGAGAGAGACACAGAGAGGGGCATGCATGGGCTTAGACTGATCCACAAACATACACAAAGTTTCAGTGGCGCCTTTCTGTGCAGTGCATTTAATACGACCCTCCTTGCTGTGCATGTGTCATTGGCTACCAAATGAACCATGCTTGGTGGAGGTGGATCATACAGTAGTAGTCCCAGCAAGCATGGATCTCCTCAAACAGAAACGCATTGTCTGACTTGCACACGCCACACGTCGCTACTCGGTATGGTTGATCCGCTCCGCTGCTTATCGTGCCACTAGCACAAGATATAATACAAATTCTGAGCTCCAGTCTGCACACTGCAAACACACATATCCGTAAGGGGTCGTGGCCTGTCGCGACCCGCCCTTTGCCTACACATCGGTGTCGGCGACAGGACGACCGTCGCCGACAAAGTCTGGATGTGCAAACTGCACGGCAGTGGGAGGGAGCGTCGACTGGCTCCAGTAAAAGCAATAGTCACCATTTCCAACATTCATTCTATCAGACAAGGTACAGTATACCCTATGCAGTAACCGTCAGTCTAATAGCCTGCCGACATTTGCATTATTATTACGTCGATTTCAAGCATTGCGCAATGAACCATAAACCACTCTAGCCTGAATCGAACACCAACACAGGCGAGGAACGTTATCCGGGTGCTTGCTAACACTGGAAAGGTATCGGTCTCCACCATCATAGTATGTTATGCATGTCTATAAACTGATAGTCAGACAGTCACATATGCAAATGTCAGAAAGGAGCAACACATTCGCTGTCAAGTCAAATTCTGTTGAAGGAACATATCTCGTGTGTGTGTGTGTGTGTGTGTGTGTGTGTGTGTGTGGGAGGGGTATTTAAATTTGACTTCGTTAGACTTTACCCTACGCCACCGGGCGACATGACATGAATGAAAGCAACATGTCCTGTAGCCTTCAGTAAAACACTTTATCAAATCATGGAGTGTCGTTTCCACCAAGTGTGCCTGACACATTCTCGTCCCATCAAGTAAAATAAATCTTACCGTAAAGTTCCGGAGGTCCAAACGGAGAGGGAGACTTCTTTACTATTCTGCGGTAATGACAATTTAATAGCCGCTATAAGTCAACTTTCATACACGGCGCACTGTTCAGCAAAATGCATGACCTTGCAATCCCGCAACATAAAATAATCACTTTTTCTTCGCTGTCAAAATAAACGAGCATGCAGGCGCCGTAGCCCCTACTGTTACTCTACGTTGTAGAGTAGCCTAGAGTGGAAAAAGAAGTCTGGGCATTTCCGTCCTACCGAACGGGGGACAATGCCGTTGTGCGCAAAATCGAATAACTTGAAAGAACGCGTAAAATCAATCCCGAGTAAACCCACCGGATATATGTATTTCTCTGTAGGCGCACCAATTTCTTCTTTTCCCTATTAATTCTCCGCCATCTTCAGCACTGAGTTTGTTTCAATGGGATACACTCCCGAAGCGCAAGAAGCCAGCTTGTGGTTGAGCGACGGGATTTCTGGGTAGAGTAGTTGTTCACATTGAACAGCGTTCTGCCAGATTCACAAGACCTCCCGGATACGGACTACAACTACATGTATGCCCCAAGAGGACAACTCAGGCTCCTGTGTAGACGGCTGACAGCGGCGATATTAGAGCAGAAAAATGCCACGGTGTTTATTTTTAGTGAACCTGAAGAGCACTCGAAAAGCAAACAGTGACTTTTTGTGTGCAAAAGCCTGTAATAGACTACCTAGTTGGCCATTCTTCTGCCTCGAACGTGCTGTTATGTTTCACAGAAGGGTGTGGCATTGATATAATATATAGGGAAATATTTTAGGCTATATTTTATACAGATAACATATTTTTATAACATATTTTTATAGTCGGGTGACATGTAGTAATCCCAGATTGTGGTCATGATTAGGCTGTCAGTCAATGTTGTGATCACAAAAACATCTGTACACCACTGAATTTGGTTATTTCTTTAAAATGATTGATTTAATCACCTGTTTCTTGTTCTCTCAAATCAGGTAGCCTATCTGAAATGTTCCTATTTTCCAAACACTATTCTAGAGGTGTCAGTTAATTACATTATTCCATGGATGTCTACAAGAACAAATACTCCAAATCACCATGTCTCCATTCTGATTTTTCCAAACTTTGCCAACATTTAGCCTAACTCCAAGCATCTCCACAGCATATTAAAAAATCCCTTTATCCTAATAATATTTTCTGGAGCTGGAGAGGGCTCCGTCGTTTGGGTCTGTATCTGGGGAAACTGGCACCTCCAGGCCAGTATCTCTTATAGATGAGGCCCATATGTGGCCTCCATATGGGGGAGCTGGCAGGGTCAGCATGGAGCAGTAGCGTCAGGCTTGTGGACTAGGGCACCGTCAGCCCAGCACCTGTACCCCTGCCAAGATGAGCTGGGGTAGATAGCACCAAACCTGTCACCATGGTGATACCAGGCAGGCAGGCAGGCAGGCAGGCAGACAGACAAGCACACACACACACACACACACACACACACACACACACACACACACACACACACACACACACACACAGGCACACACACACACACACACAGGCAGAGTGAAGGGTAGGGTAGGGTTTCAGCCGGAGAGGGTAAAAAGAGAGATGGAGTGATAGCAAAGACTAAAGAGTGGAGAGAAGAGAGATATATTGACAGCCGGGTGAGGAGAGAGCGAGAGAGGGAGGGAGGGAAATGGCAGATAGAGAGAGAGAGAGAGAGATGGAGGAGGAGGAGGCTGAGGGAGAGGGTGTAATGAGGAAGATGGGTGTTTATGAACAATGTGACTTGGCAGCGGCGTGAGGAAGAGGAGAGAGAGTGTCTGGTGGAGAACACAGAGAGTGATAGTAAACACTAGGTAGAGAGAGTGACTGGGAGGGAGGGAGGGAGAGAGAGAATGCTAAAAAGAGGGAGAGAGACAGAAGAAGGGGGAGGGGAGGAATGAGGAGGTAGAGAACAGCACTTTGCAATTAGCCTTGCCTGGGCATAATCTACTCCAGTCGAGGAAAAGGACTGAAGAAAGGAAAGAAAATGAAGAAATGACCATACAATATTAGGTGTTCAAAACCTCAGAGAGAGAGAGAGGGAGAGAGGGAGAGAGGGAGAGAGGGAGAGAGGGGAGGTGACACTGCAGAAGTTATATAAAGTCAGAGTGAAGAAATCTGGAAAGTCACTTGGCAGTATACGTATCTGAACACGTCCTAAACAGAGTTCACAAACATGACACATACATAATTCACACACTTTTGACTCTTTCATTTTGGAAGTAGTATCAATGTCAGTACAAACAGATATCACGTTGTCACTTAAAAGCCTTTAAAGCTGATGGTTATGTTTTCGTTGATAGGATTTGTGTACTCTGGAAAAAGTGGGGCCAAGTAAAACTGATTTCTCCTTCCTTCAGATGTTAAAATGAATTAATGAAAGAGCAGACAATTTCCCATGGTGACATTAATTTTACTCAACTTAACAGTTATTGGTGTTGGTGATTGGATTTTCACTTGTGGTGTTTGTTTTCATTATCTTCTGTGTCACTCTGCTTGTGTGAGTCACAGTGTGTGTGTGGGTGTGTTTGTGTTTGGGTGTGTGTTTGTGTCTGTTTGTGTGTGTGCGTGTGTGTGTTTGTGTGTATGTGTGTGTGTGTGCGTGTGTGTGTGTGTGTGTGTGTATGTGTGTGTGTTTGTGTGTGTGTGTGTGTGTGCGTGTTTGTGTTTGTGTGTGTGTGTGTGTGTGTGTGTGTATGTGTGTGTGTGTGTGTGTTTGTGTTTGTGTTTGTGTGTGTGCATGCTGTCTCTGTGATTTCTAGTGAGCGAGGGGGGTTGAGTCAGTGTGTCCCCCCTCCCCCCCTCCCCAACGGTCCCCCCTCCCCCACCACCACACAATGCAGAGAGCCTCACCACTATCACTGCTTTTGTCCATCCCTCCCCCATTAAAGAGAGGGGGACAGGGAGGGGGGGATGACAGAGAGAGAAAGCAGGAGGGAGAGGAGGTTGAAAAGAAGAGAGAGGAGCACAAGGGTGCAAATGCACATGAGGAAGAGCAAGTGTGTGTGTGTGTGTGTGTGTGTGTGTGTGTGTGTGTGTGTGTGTGTGAGAGAGAGAGAGAGAGAGAGAGAGAGAGAGGTTGCAAGACACACCCCACACACAAACCACTCTGTTGTGACAAAGTGCCAAACACATTCTACTAGTCTTAAATCCCATGATTGAAATCAGACCGTAAGCCTGCCATATATTCAAATGGTGCAGTGTCATTCAGATTCATAACAGAATAAACCAGGTACCAGTAGCTGGCAAGTGAGTGGTGATATGGTGTGTGTAACGGGATGTTATTGAGACAGAATCCTGGAAGTTGTCAGGACTGCAGAGAGGGTGAGAGAGGGAGAGAAGAGAACGGCTGTTTAACATTCCAAACAGGTAGAGGGAGAGTTCAGGAGCAGCAGAGCAGCCACCGGCACATACACAGGTGTTACGCACACGGCTCAGGGAGAGGGAGGGAGGGGGGAGAGGGAGAGAGAGAGAGAGAGAGAGAGAGAGAGAGAGAGAGAAGGTGAATAATCGGGGATTGGGAGGGAGAAGGACATGCAGAGATGGAGGCGGGTGTTGGGGGGGAGTGTGTTGGGAATAGAGAAGTTCCACGGCATTCAGGTGTGTCCGACAGCAGTGCTCTGAGGGAGGGGGGAGCATGGAGGTTAGGGAGGAGACAAAATGGGGAGTAGGACAGAGAAAGAGAGAGAGTGAGAGAGAGAGGGAGACAGAGAGAGGGAGAGAGTGAGAGAGAGAGGGAGAGAGAGAGAGAGAGGGAGGGAGAGAGAGAAGGGGGACAGAGAGAGAGAGGGGGGGGGAGAGACACAGAGAGAGAGAGAGAGAGAGAGAGAGAGAGAGTGACGGGCAGGGATGGGTTCGAAGGGGGTGCAAGACTGAGCACAGAGGAGTAAAACAGTAGAAAGAGACAGACTGACAGGTGAGATAAAAAAAAAATGGATGGAAGACAGAACGGAAGAGGTAGAGGTGGGGAAAGTGAATCCAGATTTGTCTTCGTATGGCCCACACCTTCGTGGCCCTTTACGACTCCATCCCACTCCCAGACCCTCCTTCACATTGCAGCCTATGGAGGTCCATCGCAGCAAAACCACCCAATGCCAAATCAATAGGACATGATAGATGAGATAAGCCACACCAGGGATGAAGGAAGCTATAGAACCATTAGTGGAAACAGCCCCAAGGGACGCATGTAGCTGATAGCTGTAAAAACAAAGATCTGTGCTTAGGTAAGAGTAGAAAGCAGATAGGACATTGGGGATGGTTTGGATTTGAATAATTTCATTTTCACCTTTGACTTATGAATTACCTGCCTGATTAGATACAGTAGATGAATACACGTGATTGTGCAATGTGCATGCATCTTATCGTAAAAAATCATCAGAACTGTTCCACAAGAGACTGTAAAGGGGCTTGAGGGCTGATCAAGCCATAACGACAGTACCCAGCTTAGTGAAGCAGCACAGAGACTACTCAGGACGGAGACTACTCAGCACAGAGACTACTCAGCACAGAGACTACTCAGGACAGAGACTACTCAGCACAGAGACTACTCAGCACAGAGACTACTCAGGACAAAGACTACTCAGGACTGAGACTACTCAGGACAGAGACTACTCAGGACTGAGACTACTCAGGACTGAGACTGGTCTAAACAAACACATGTGATTCTACTAGTACTGTCAGCTGCTCATGCAGCTGGCTGCAGCCCCCTATTGTGTGTGTGTGTGTGTGTGTGTGTGTGTGTGTGTGTGTGTGTGTGTGTGTGTGTACGCACGCATGTGAGTGTTTAAATATTCTCTGTGCCAGATGCACAGCTTGTTGGAGCCCAGCTGCATGGACATGATATACACACACACACACACGACGACCCAACCAACCACCCACCCACACACACACACACACTCCAAGGGACCATGTAATGACCAGTGTATTGTAGTAATGCATAAATAAAGCACTCGTTCTCCCCATATTTCCGTAGATCTCCGGTATATGTGTGCAGTGTGAATCGACTGACTAAACTTGACTCCAGGCGCGTCTGAATGTCTGATGTAACGTCTGATGTAAGAATCCAGTCCGTCTGCTCTTCTTCCTCACTGGCTTGTTTGAATGACATCTCATAGTCAGTGACATGTGTTTGCGAAAACTCTCCCCAAACAGCCATGGGCAAACGTTCACTGAGTTGAAGAACACAACAACAGCTGTACTGCATGTATCCCAAAGCACGAAAATGGCAGTGTACAGCTCCCAGTAAGACAACTTGGCTTGTTTACATTATACACACATATGAAGGAGAGCCTCCTTCCCTTGAGACATTGGACTGTTTTTAAACACTTCTGTGAAGTAACTGTGAGCAAGTGGCATGTGTGTGTTTTGTATTTCGTTTATGACCATGTCAGACCTCTCCATAACTCAGAGCTCACTTGTCCCAACCTTCAGCAGTTCATTGTTTGTCTTCACTGTGATTGGTTCCTTGCTAATTGACCCAGGTGACCCCAATTAGTTGATGACCCACACCATAGTATAAAACAGGTCTGTTTTGAGCTGGTTCAGGAGAGTAATTGTCAAGCATTTTAGCGGTTCATTGTTTTAACTTGCTTTTTTGCACAGAATAAATAAATGTAGTACTTTAAGGTATCTATTCTCAGTGTATTTTTGACGCCTTTTTTTATTTATTTGCAACTGCCAGCGTTGACACACACACACACACACGATACAAGCACAAGTATAAATAAAGCTCTGTTTCCAGCCGAGCAAAGCCGGATCTAGAAAACAACCCACTTCTCAGAAATGGTATAATCACAAGGCTGATGGGTCAGAAAGGGAGAGGGGGGGGGGGGGGCCGGGCCGGGGGATTGTAAAAAAAAAAAAAAAAAAAAAAACAAGGTTAAAGGGGTGTAAAAGCCAATTTGGAGGGAGATTCACTGTGGCAGACTGAGATTCTGAGCTTGAACACTGGTTTAAAACAAACAGACAGCGAGACAGACATGCAAGACAGACACAGACAGACAGATGGACGGATATGCATACAGAACAGACAGGTGTGTGTGTGTGTGTGTGTGTGTGTGTGTGTGTGTGTGTGTCAGTCTGTCTGTATTCAGTCACACACACGCGCGCACACACACACACACACACACACACACACACACACACATAATGTAAGCACTGGATTGAGGGGAGTTGCTCATGCAGCTCTCGAGTGGCAGTGTCCTAGATTCCAAGCACCGCCATGCTCTCTCTCTCTCTCTCTCTCTCTCTCTCCTTTCCTTCTCTTCCTCTCTTATTTCTCTCCATCATTGCCTTCCCTCGTTCTTGTCCTCCCTTATTCCTCCCTTATTCCTCCCTTCCTGCAGTCGGCTATTTTTCCCCACTCCTACACCTCTCCCCTTTCCCTTTCTTCTGCTTATTCTATTCCAACCTACCTACCTACCTCCCACCCACCTTTCCTTCCTCCCCTCCTCCTTCCTCTCCCCACCCTCATTTTTGTCCTCTGTCTCTCTCTCCTATTGGCTGGCTGGCTGGACACTGACACTGATTTGCCACATCCCCCCTCCCCACTGCACACCGAGGCCTTAATCAGCATTACCAGTGAGGCAGAGAGAGAGAGAGAGGGAGAGAGAGAGGGAGAGAGAGAGAGGGAGAGAGAGAGAGGGAGAGGGAGAGAGAGAGAGAGAGAGAGAGAGAGAGAGAGAGAGAGAGAGAGAGAGAGAGAGATGAGATACACTCCCCCTGTCTGCTGCCAACAGTATCATAAGTCAGAGATTTATGGCAGAAACTAATTACAAATTCCCCAGTTTGTGTCCACCAGCCCATTACTTGCCACACACACACACACACACACGCACGCACGCACGCACGCACACACACACACACACACACACACACACACACACACACACACAGGTGTGGAGAGGAAAAATCAAACATCCTCCTCCCCTCATGTTTTTTCGTTCTCTCTTCTTCTCTCCCGCCTGTGCTCCCCCCTCCCCCTCCCCCCCTCCCCCTCCCCCCTCCCCCTCTTGGCTTCTATGACTCCAGTATGTTTCTTTCTATCTCTCCAGATGTTTCTTTCCCTCCTACTCTTTGTCCTTCATTGTTCTACACCTGCTCTATCTCTCTCATCAGCCATCACACACACCCCTCGCCTCCACATCCTGCCTGCTCGCCCACCAACACCCACTGCCAGTGTTGAGGTCACAATCATCAGAACTCAGGATGGAGTAATGGCGCCGGGCCATTTCTGCCCCTAAAGGAACCGCATATGAGGGCTGCTGGCCAGTCAACTCATTATGATGGTCACGGACAGATAGCAAGAGATCACACACGCACGGAAACACACACACACATATATACACACACATGCACACGTAGCCTACACACACACACACACACACACACACACACACACACACACACACACACACACACACACACACACACACACACACACATAGCCTACACAGTATATCATTGATACTCCAGTCCTGCTAATCGTTGGCTATTAGTCTGCGAGTCTGGGATTACATGTCTTATTAAATACAGAATTCCAAATGAGCCTCGTTAAATAAGAAAGTACTCCCCTTTTAATGAAGCTAATTTATATGGAAATTACACATAATACGCACGATTCACAGAGAGATTTATCCTCATTGGATGAAGGGGGAGGATTTAGAGGAAGGGGAGCGGAAGAATCGCTTTTTTCTTCTACTTCTTATTGGTTTCTTGTCCTTTTAGAGCTGTAAAGTTCAAGGTACAAAACTTGAGCACACACACATATATGCACAGACACGCAGGCGCAGGCGCAGGCGCAGACACGCATGCACGCACGCACGCACACACACACACACACACACACACACACGCGGTTTGGATCATGTGTAGAGCTGTAACTGTGGGTGTGATGGAGAGAGTGTGTGTGAACTCCTGTCCTCGTGTCGACCCTGCAGAGCTTCAGTGTGATTCTACGGTTCCCACAGATCCATCACACTGTCTGATCCCTGAGAAAAGCCCCATTACTCTGAAACACATCAACATGGGACGCATTAGGAGTTAAGGTACAAATGGCTTTCCTCACTCTCACTTTTCATTCTCCCTCTCGTGTCTTTCTCTTTCTGTATATCTGTCCGTCTCTCTCTCTCTCTCTCTCTTTCTTTTCTACCTTTCTGTATCTGTCCAGATTTTTTCCACAGTATAAAGACGTTCTGGATGTCAGGTAGCTGAAAGAAATCCATCAAATGTCAGCTCTTATATCTCCCTCCCACCCCCCACCCCCCTCCCTCCTCCCTCCCCCCCACTCAGTCTCTGCACACATGTTTGATACCATTCCTCATTCCATGCATTACACTGAATCTGTCCTCTGATTTCCACCTCCACTAGCCTCCCCTGCTGTATATGCATTTCAACAGATAGTCATGAGCCTGGCGCTGTTCTAATTCTAACCAGATTGATTCAGGTTAGTGTGTGCTTGGACTGGACGTGTCTGTCTACACCTTTTTCGTGTGTGTCTCTCTCTCTGATTTATTAATGCAGGTCTGCCAGCAGCTATGCCCCTGCAGACTGCCACTGTCCCTCAGGTGAGAAGCTCATCATCGCCCCCTGGTGGACATCTTCTCAACTGAAACAACAGCAACATGACAACAATCAAGGGGTTGTCTGAGGTGGGTTCTTTTGTTGTCATCAAGTAGAATAAGGTTGACAAATCAGTGCAGAGGAAGGGGAGAAGGGGTGCGATGGTGCCTCAATCCGCAGCTGAACATAACAAGATGGATCCAAGCAGGAGGGCAGCAGTGGCAATGTCAGAAATCAGTTGAAAGGAATAGCATGCACCCCTGCTGGATGACTGACATCTTTCCTCCTGATTCCTCGGAGGGGGGGGGGGTCACAAATTGCAGGGAGTTCTCACACATTAATGAGTGTATACTGAAATTGCAATGTTTTTCTCTCTTGTTGTTTTCTTGAGTTTCTAAATAGAGAAACAACTGATCTCCTCAACCTCAAAAGAAACAAACCACACACTGTGAAGGAGACTGCATCACTCAGGATAATCAACAGAGGCTTTATTCAAACATGAAATAAAACAAAACAACAAAAATCACAGGGATTTGCATAAATACATACAGTCCAAAGCATTTCAGAGACAACAACCTTTTAAAAAGGAATATATTGCAACATCTATAAGCAAGCAGTGGAATAACAGATCAAAACAAAGACAGTGCATATGAAATAATATCATAATGTGAAATAATTTAAAGTCCTGTGTACTTGCTGTGAAGCAGTTATGCATCTCTTTAGATCAAATGCATTAAAGGTGGTTGATGCAGTCACCGCAGGTGTATTTGCATGTTGTACTGCATCTGCAGTTCGCCACCTTACAAGAGACCAAACGATCATATTCTGACAAACACTGGGGTCAGTTCCTATGGTGCTTCACTACAGTGCGAAAAGTAAGCGTTTCTGTGAGAATTAAAGGGCATGTTTCCGAACCTGGACGGCTGACTGGTCTTACTTTGACCCTTGCACAGTGAGGTCTACTCATTCAGCCTGATCATTTCTCTCTTAACCTAACAGAACGGGGCTGCTCCAGACCTCCCTTCACCGTAATCTACACCTCGTCAGGATGTTACACAGGGGTGCCCGGGCCTTCATCTGAAAAAGTCGGCAGAGAAACTCATTAGAACATGGCTGCAGGACACACCTTGGGACAACATGAACACAAAGAAACTAAACAGGATCATTGCGGATCAAACATTAGCTTTGCTACCTAGCAACGTGGATAGCTGACATTTCATAGTATTTCACTATCATAACTATAGTCTGTTACTGTGATTATAACAGTAGATATTTAACTGATATTTAAGTAGCTATAGTGCTTTCTGAGCATTGTCATACGTCAGTGGGTCTTTATTTACTTCTTCCCAATAGTCATGTTAGTCAACTATGAAAACATTTTCTTTCTCACACTGAAATATGAGCCCACAATTACAATGCAGCAAGCTTGTTTTTTTTTCCATGTATAAAAACAAGTTATATACCATTAAGGATGCAAAATAATATTCACAAACTGTATATTTGTGTGCTGAATAACAGTGAACTAACAGTTTTTTCAACTCTATAAAAATAGCTTAAAAATCTGACAGGTATTTTTAGTACAGTGTAGCATTAGATTCATGTAGATATTTTTTTTTCTTTTTCTTTTCTTTTCACATCAGAGACAGTAAAGTAACAGGCTGGTATAAAAGTCCTCTGCCCATCCTTTCCTCCTCCGACACTGCCACATACAGACCAAACACACAATAAAAGTCCTCCACACTCAACAAAGTGCAGGACGAGGACTGAGAAACAAAAGTCCTCATCTGCTGCCAGCCCAGCCGAAAACACACAAGCTATCAAACGGGACCCTCTTTACTCCAATGAATCTGCAGAGAGGAGTAGACTTAGTCTTTCCAGCAAGGGGCAGAACATGCACAGTGGTTCAAGCAGGACTAGTGACTCGGCCGGGTGGTGAACACAACAGCATTGGATCTATAATATAGTGTGACACAACATCCACTGGCAATGTCAAAATCACTGGAAAGGTGGAGTAAGAAGACCCCTTCACCCCACATTTGGCAAACAGAAGTCACAATCTCTTTCACACAGGGAGGGGCAGAGCGGGAACTGGGGGGTGTACTGTAGGCATCCAGTAACAAATACTTTATAAAACACACTCACTTACAACTCACACTTTTTTTTTTTCCTATTACAAAATCCTTTTTTTTTGGAAACAAAACAAACCAAAAACAGAAGGAGGGGGGTTTAAAAAAAAAAAAAAAAAAATCAACAGAATGGAGGGAGTCGATAGAGAGGTTATTTCGTATTCCGTGCCACGAGGGCAATCACTTTTTTCCCGAAGAAAGTAAAGACACTAAAGCATGACTCATGCAGAGACTTCACTCCACTTCCACACAAACATACAGTAGGGCATGAACACAACACACAGATACACACCAACACACACGCACGCACGCACGCGCACACACACACACACACCTCTCCCATTTCAGAATGGGATGCACAGTAAAATAAGAGGGTGGCTATGGAGCCTGCCACCCAATAGGAAAAAGGCCAACAGAAAAGGCAAACAGAACAAAACAAAAGTAAGTTGAGGACAATTTCACGGCTTTTGCGCCGCTGACATTTTAAGGACACTTGAAGGAGGATTGTATCGTTTGGGTTGACTGAAAGCATTCTGCTTTGTACCTCTTGTCTGTGCTGGTTATAAAGTTTTACAAAGCATGATATATAAAAACATAATGTACGACAGAAATAAATAACTGAAACCTCTTGCAGCAGATGTGAAAAGGCCACTGAATGCTTGTGAGAGAGATAGAGGCAAACTCAACAGCATAGCCAAGACCTGACCAGAACTATTTAGGCTCCACTCTCTGGTATTGGGCTGCCTCATTGGAACGTTGAGTTGGACTCATACTGCAACTTGAACGCATAATTGTTTGGCATGGTTTTATCCACTGAGACCATCACACCGAGACTGAAAATAAAAAATAAAAAATAAAGACACATTTCAACTGATCTCTTGCAGAGACCTTCCATTGATGTCTATGCATTATGTGCACATAACATCTAGCTCTGCATGCACCCAGCACAGTATGAGGGAGCCAGGGGGGTTTAGCGTAACTAAGTCTCCTCACCTGGAAGAAGCTCAGGTGTGTCGGAGGCTGGTGCAGAGTAGACCAGTCGAAGATGAAACACAGAAACAGCTAACAAACGGTGCCTTCAATCCCCTAATATAATGGATTTCATACAGCAGAGGTAAGCCACAATAACTGCAGTGAATTGAATTGAATTGACACAAGGAGTCAAGGACAAAGGGCCGTATTCGGTCAAAACTGGTAATGGGTTTCTGGGATAAATAAAATAAAATATATTTTTGTGTTTTGCACTTTTTCTTGATTTCACACAGCTTATAATACTTTATATAACATTAATCTAGATGAATACAATCTTGCAATGTAAGAATAATGTTTTTGGACTTGTCCCAGTAACCTGGTTGGAGTGCTAGAGAATAGGGCCCTGAATCTTGCTGCCATTATGTAGGTACAGATCAGGGGAGGCTGGTGGAGGTAGAAATCACAGAAGAACCTGTGTGTTTGATACCATTCCTCATTCCATTCCATGCATTAAAATGATCCCGTCCTCCGATTTCTGCCTCCACCAGCCTCCCCTGGTACAGATCCTTCTTCTCTCCACAAAGGACACTTTTTGATTGACTGACTATCCAGTTAAAGCATTTAACCAGTCTACCCTGCCCAGCCCTACATCCCATCTGCAGTAGAGAACAACTGAACAACAAACATATCTGGTCATTAACAGACAAAGAAAACCCCACATAACTATTAAAACAAGGGCTCTGACCCAAAGAGACAGTTCAAATAAGGTTTCTTTTTGTGGTTGTTTTGGGGGGACAGTAGATAGTAGTTGTTGTTTTTTTAAATTGAGAAAAGACAAATGTCACATTGAGACTAGCCCCCCTCACTCCGTCCTCTCCACCTCTATGACGCTTTGGCTTTTCTTTCCCGCGGTGACGTCTTATCCTCCGACTTCACGACACCGTTGGCAGCACCTCCTGATAAAACATATCAACAAAAACAACATGGATGAAACAAGGCGTCTGGATAACACAAGATAGGATAAACTTGAGGATCGATATGCTCTACATGGTGTGTTTAGTAGGAATCTAAAAAGGTTCAAGAGAAGCGTGGAAACCGGTGTGGAGATGCTAGGATACCAAACCAGGACACCGAGTGTCGTACACTGGGGAAAAAACATTAGAAATGATGTGGCTCATTTTGCTGGGGGTGAACGATCAGAGGGGGCAGAGGTGGTGAACTCACCCCGGGCTAGGTCCTTCTTTTGGGGCTTGCTCTTTGGACTAACAGCCTTCTTCTTGGAGGCCTGGTTCTGGCTGTGCTCCCTCCACTTCTTTAGCTGGAAATTGATGAACTTCCACATCATCCAGGCCTGCGTCAGACAAATGGCTGCCAGGCAGGTCATCCTGAGGAGCAAGGACACAGACTGGAGTTAGGACCGGCCAGAAGCATTACAGCCAGGCTTCTGCCTTGGTGATTTACGAGATCGATTGATATTCTGAAATGGTATTTCAGGTTTGATGGGAAAAACTAGGTCTCCTCAAACACCCGATGAGGGTTTGAGGACAAGGACGGGAGAGAGGGGGGGTGGCAGGACAGGTAAGAGTCAACTCGTCTTGCCTGATGGTGAGCACGTTGAAGTTGCCCTCGGCGAGGGAGAACCCTTGCCGCTCGGTGCGCGGCAGTCCGAATCCAAAAGTCAGCACAGAGAGGGTGAGAGTGAGGAGGCGAGCGATGACGAAAAGTAGCGCCCACAGCGTGAAACTGGAGTGGGAAAGAAAAAGGGGGGGGGAGGAGGAGGAGGAGGGGGGGCGGGGTTACGGTCACCATGGAAACAACAGTGACATGAGCTCATGCGAGGCACCTTGCCAACCGTTATAGGTTATTCAAACCAATCAGTGCGCTCAGATCTGGAAGACAAACCCCCCCCCCCCCCCCCCCCACCCGATTGGATCATACATGTTTTGTGGCAAAGTTGAGGATGATGAAATTTGCTGTAGTGAGAAAAGCATCCGCTGAAGCTTTCGACTTTCGTTTCTGAGGCTCCATCTGTTTGCACCTGTTAGTACCACCTCCATTTATTTGTCCAACCTCCACATCATTAATCAACTCAAAGGTAGACAGGTGAAGGGGGTGCTGTGTGGTGCATACGTTACCTACCCCTTCTGCTTGTTCTCATCGCTGAAGTAGAAGAGGCGTGAGGCGTGGAACAGGAGCTCCACCAGGTAATGAGGCACCAGCAGCACCAGGCCCAGCCGGTGGAGGCTACACACACAGGACATAGGTCAGCACCAAACACGAATATATTATTATTATTACTACTTACTGAGGGCTATTCGCAAATAGTCCTGAGTGAAAACGCGTTTCCTTCCCTAGCCTGCTGTAGACCCTGGACTGCTGTCAATCATGCCCACCGATCGGGAAGAAACGGTTGCCTTTAACCCACTAAAATTTTTTCGGATCAGTGGTTTTGAAGGACAGAGGGCGAGCAGAGGGGTAGCAATCAAATACCATTGGGTCAAGGTTGAGAGGAGGTCACTTGAAGATGTAATAATACGATACTGCACTTCTCCATGTGGGTTGACTGACTTATTATGGTTGTTTTGTCAGACTTGACCTGTACAGAAGTTCAAAGGTCACCTTTATGGGCGGAGGGTCCCTAAATGGGCATTTAAGGACAAAAGCAAGTACATTTAGAGGTTGACAACAGCCCCCCCCCCCCCCCCGCTATGAGTACCAACTCTTTCTGGGATGTTGCATAACCGGATAGTTTTAGCTGCTGCATAACATCCTTCTGGCATAGTTAGAATACCTGCTTGGAAGACAGCATGATACACCATAACCAGGGGAGGCTGGTGGAGGTAGAAACTCGGAGGAAGGACACCATTCCTCATTCCATTCCATGCACTACAATCGTTCTCCGAATTCTACCTCCGCCAGCCTCCCACGCAACTCGCACACCTCACTGAGCTGACAGGAACACCCAGATACGGATACCCCTCTGCAATGCCAAACCCTCCTCCTCTCTAATCAGCCCACTGGACACACACACACACACACACACACACACACACACACACACACACACACACACACACACACACACACACACACACACTCACTTTAAGACGTAGGCACCGGTGATGTGGACCACGTAAAGGCAAATGTAATAGAGCTGGCGAGGAATGTCCTCCTGAAAAAGAAGAGCAGGACACAAACTTTATTAGTGACTGCTATTGATATCAAATGCATTCGTATCAACACCACATACAGTCTAACAAACAGCTACAGTAGCACATATATTATATAGCATGGGTTTGTGAAAGAAGAGAAGAAATAACTGTTATGACACCGTAACTATGAATGAGTACCTTTCGTACTTTCTGGAAGTACAGCTCAGGGAGGCCGTGGAGCCAGTAGGCGATTTGGCAAATGTAGAAGAACTTCACCTGAAAGCTGCACAGAGGACAGGTTAAACACAGGCAGAGGAGAGGAGGTTTTACTGGGTCCTAAGAACCAAGAGAAAGAGGTCAGTGAGGGTGGTCCGTACGCGTATGTAGAAGATATGGTGGTGATGGAGATGGTTGTTGACCACATGTAAATAGAAACATGTTATAGAAATAAAGGTCCCTTATTCATAAAATATGAGGGCCTTTTTCGGCAATACATATGTTTTGCTGGATATGCATTCATATTAAATCTATCGACAATGATGTAAGCCAACTTGTCACATAATGCAAAATGAGGAAATGATTTTTTTTTTTTTTTTTTAAAGGGAAAAAGAAAAAAAAAGGGTAAATTTAGCACCATTTTTCTATCTCAAGTAAAACATCTTAAATAAATTCACATTCTGAATAAATATTTTAGAGGAACCTGACTCGAACATGAATCTAATGAGAGGCCGCCCACTCCTGCGTGCATTACTTGAGCTACAATGCACCCTGGGAATTGAAGACATTTCCAGCGTGCCAATTCCAAAAGCTAAAGATTATCAGAGCACTTTGTTCTAGAACTGTGTTCTAGAACATTCGGGCACTCCAGGTAAGAACACCTAATTTGGCAAGTTCTAATTTTGACAGAGCAAAGTGAGATATTGTTGGAACAATGAATGAGTGAGCTGAAGGCATAAAATGAATGTATAAATCCTTACTTACACCATGTGGGTGTGTGGGTAGTCGTCCCATAAGAAAGTAGGATTCGTTGCAAATTCCTCCTAACAGATTAAAAGAAAAACTGCATCAGCCAAAGCACCAATACAGGCTGCGCTTCTCTTCAGTATTCTTTGGCTCCTGGCTGCATGGCTTCGGCCTCTTACCGCTGTTAGGATGCTGCAGCCCCACATGAAGGAGAATAAGTAGAAGGCAGCAAGCTGTCCAGACTCATTGAATTTGCTGTGTTTGGTTTTCGACAAGTGCAACCGCCGATTCATTTTCTGAAATAAAACATGACAGGACATGAAGCATGCATGATAACACTTCAAATGGCGACATGACAGTCAGTTATCATTTGTTGTGGGTTGTGTAAGAGGGAAATGGATGGAAGGGATGAGATCTGACAAGCTAAGAGGGTGAGGAGGATAAGACTGATGAAGGCAACACCACCTGACCGTGTTATGACTCATATTGAGAGCTGAAAAGACAGCAGGAGAGATAGAGACTAGTAACTACAGTGTGTATATATATTTATATATATATATAAATGTTTTTTTGCATGCTTCCTCCACACACACACGACACACACACAACACATTTGCATTTCAAATGCTATCGTGCTAGCAGTCTGTGTCAGGGCGGCTACCAAAACACTCACATCAAGAATGTATTCCTGTATCAAGGCGTGGAGTATAACAGCAATGAGCAGATAGAAGAACACAGTGGCCATGTCTTTGGGGCCATACTGGTAAAGGTTCACTGGCTCCGTCCTCTCATCTGGAGTAAAAAATAGAGGAGCAAAACAAAGTGATCAATGGCTTCAAAGGCAGAGGTGACATTTGCCTTATAACAATGATCTCATCTCATCAAGACTCTAGACATTGCTTTCTTGTGGTGTGATAGAGCTGCTATGGGCACTTACCGAGAGTTTGAGTTACATTGTATTGGACTGTGATGAACATGATGGCAAACTTGGCTGTCACCTGCAACAGAGGAAGGATGACAGAGAATAATCTATGAGTAATTGGTTGTGAGTGAGTGACAGCAAGAGGTCATTTGCACGTTATAGCTAAATGCCTTTTCTGCGTGTGAGCATGCTTGGTTTCAATGGTCTGGTGTCCCATGAGAACTGCATTTATGGCTCTTGATTGGAGCTTGTCTGACAGATTGGATGTGGAGTTAGCCAGCTAAGTTAACTTGCTAGCTATCTGGTTTCATTACCAGAACAAGCTGGCAAACTAGCGTGCCATCTCAGCAGTAAAAAAAAACAACATAGCTAGCAAACATCATTCAAGGCAAGCACAGAAACATGACATGTGATGACAGGTTTGCAGACTTGCTAGGAACGATCGCTCACTGCCCCCGTATACTTGCAAGCATCTGACCGATCCATGCATTTGCTAACCCACTATATATTCAATATTGTTAGCTATCGTGCTAGCAGTGGGCCTCCCTCTCCCTCCTTCCTTGGCAATCGGTGTGACACATGAGAAGGGAGACGCTTGCGCCCAGCCCCCTGGCCTGAGTGCTGCTGTTGCTGTCATAGCTAGCTGAACCGCTAGCTACTTCATATGACGCCGACGGGTTTTCTGCAGCAAGCTAGAATAAAAACACTTTCTCCGGTCTCAACAATGTACCTCGAACATCAAGCCGAGGAGAATGATCATAGCCACACACGAAACCATATCCGCGTGATTCTGGATCACGAACTCGTGGCTCAGCACCGGCGGGGTCTTGTTCTTCTTTCGGAAACCCATGGCTGACCGATACAGCTCTCTCCCTCCCTGCCGCACTTCAGTCACTCGTTGCCCCCGCTTTCACTCTCAGATGACAACCCTCCGCTTGTGTCCCCTCCACCGCTGCTGCTGCTAGTAAATTGTTTAAATTGCTGCTCATGTGTTTAAAAAAAAACTAGAAGGAAGATGCACCAAACACAACACCACGCAGTTTGTTCCTGGCCAGTCAGATGTCCCCTCCCAGACAGTTCCTACAAACCCCATTCATGAACCTCCCTTTGACGTAGCTGGAGGATCCCGCCTCATCAGAGATGTTTAACTTATGATTGACACTAGGCTGAACATATCAAGTGGAAAGTACAGTAAAGCCACTGGGTGGTTGGGGGGGAGCCTTTTAGCATCAGCAAGTCGGCACCAGCATCAAATCAATTCGAGGAACGCAGCACTTTCTTCAAGCCATTTGTCCTGTCAGATAAATGGTTCGATATATCCTGATTTTTTTGGTACGTATTGGTTGATAGCTTCTCCGTGGTATTAGTTTGAGGGAGTACATTTAGCGAGCCACATCAATTTGAAGCGTTACCTAGTCGCTAAGCTAGCTAGCTGGCTAGCAAGCAAATGTCAGCCCGTCCACGCAACGGTTGGAAGCCAATTTGTCCATGTTGACTTAGTGTATGAGTCACTGTCACTACCCAGCTAATCTGTCAAGACCATTTTCACAGACAGGGGGAATATTATCTGTAATTTGCTATGTTGTTATGCTCAATTATGTGTGTTACAATTTGCACGCTCAGGCTGCCAACAACAAATTAGTAATTTTCATCTTTCACCTCAACCCTCAGAGCCCAGACCTCAGTCCCGACCTGAGCCCCTGGGTGTATTCGGTGAGGTGAGGTGAGACATACATTTAACTGAATTAAAATAACATGCCCCCTTTGTCCACATGGCAGACAGACCTGTTCTTCTCGTTCTACACTTCCCATCCTCCTGAACACGCCCCTGAGCGCATCCGGAAAATATAGGCTCATTAAACTATATTTTAATTCACTATTTTGGTTGACCGTCACCTGTCAATACTTAGTTGTACAATTACTCTATCTTTCCCAACCTCTAACTGTTTCGGGATCAGTTTCAGTGAGAGCTGTGTGGCGTGCACCACAAGATCCTTAAACAACAGTTATTCTCTTTTTATTCACTAGAGGGCAGCATTGCATGTCTTTCGATGGTGTTATGAAATCAAGGGTTTCCGTGTTCTTCAGGCCTGACTTCACCAAATAGGCTGCACGAAACCCTTCGTCCTTACCAGGTTCACAACGACATGTAGTCATGTTTGTCTTCACGTTTCCATTTATTCACATGGCCACATTCTAGGACAGTTAATGGTGCTTTAAGTTACAAGCACAGAATTCATGATTATTTTTCACCTCTTCAGGGGGTGTGACCTACTTCAATTCACAAACCTTGTGCTAGACATGTGCTGCTAGCCAGTTATTGTGAATTATTTACAATTTTCTCAAAGCACATGATGCAGCCAGAAGGTTGTTTGTAGCGTAGACACACACACACACACACACACACACACACACACACAACCTGTTCTGTTCAGGTCTTTCATTACAAATTGCCCTGCTTTTACACACACGTTTTGGTGTAGCTCATCTCACTTGGAGCATTAATAATGAACTAGCATTTTGGTAATTAATTAGGGCATGTCCCTCTACGCCTATAGCTCCGCTCAGGAACGACAAAGGTCTACACTGCCCCAATGTGAGCTAATACTTGGAGTGTATATAACGATTAGTTACCTTTTCAATTTTTAATGTATCATTTTAGAATAATCTTTCATGTTTTTGTCCCCCTATTGAAAAACATTATTGTTCATTCAGTGTAATTATACTTGCAAAAATGTCTTTTCGGCCTTACCTTTTTTAGGCTATAGCTAAATGTCTATTTTTATTTTTAATTATACGTTTGAATTTAGCTGTAACCAGATGAAAAGAGTTGTCGAAATATACTTTAAAATCAAGCCCTTTAAATAGGCCTTTATATTGAATTTACTTTGTACTGTACTGTAACTTGTTTCCTTTTAAACTCTCATCTTTCTATTTAATCTGGGCATCTGTTTTGTTGTTCATTGATTTGATACATTATTGTTTTAAATATATTTTCAACTGATTCTCAGTGACATATTTACTGGCCTACGCTAAAATTATAGTACAGTTTTTATGTCCATCGCTGTCCTTGTTTTGGTGAAAAACTAGCCTAAGTGCCCACTCTCTTCCCTGAAGACGGTTGAAGGAGGGAGGGGTTTAGACAAAGGCCCTACACAAAAAAATGGAGGCTTGAGCAGAGCAGCCATGGTGTCCTGTTTTTCATTTTCTACATGCTCTCAGTTCTGCTATATAACCCTTCAAAATAAAACAACTTGCAGCAGATGCAACCTTAGGTAACTATATGACATTGTTTATGTGGGTTCTTTACGTCAAAGAAATGCTAAATGTATTATTTTTGTGATTTGGGCCTAGCTCTCTCTCTCTCTTTTTTCTCTCCCTGTCTCTCCCGCACTCAGAGCTGCTCCTGCCTGCGCTGAACAAAGATAATTACTCAGGAAACGCTTCGGCCAATCGTATGCGGCCTTACATCCTGCCTGTGAGAAAGGGGCCAGTCAGGGCCTGGCTTACATCAGACGGGCCTGATCGCCTTGCCTGAAGAGCGGAGCCTTCCCCGGCTGAAGGCTGAGAGTGTCCTCCATGTTTTATAAGTGTTGACATAACAGTGTGTCAGGCAGCCATGCATCCACAGAGGTAAGCCCAGTCTCTTTATCTAAACTCTGATTGCAACATTCCTTCCTCCTTGTGTTCTTTGTTGTGACTGTTTCTGTTTTAACATGAATGTGAATACCTGAAATCACAGTTTGGTTTCCCCACAAGGAGGAGGGGTTGGGGGTGGGGGAGGCCTTGTAGGGCCTATACTCCACAGAGCTGGGGTGGGGGGTTGGGTAAAGACTCACCCCTGCTCCCTCTCTGTGTAACAGGGTCACATGAGTGCCCTGAACAGCCAGGCTGCCATGCTGTATTGCAGAGTGGAACCATGGCAAATCTTTTTTTCTTTTCTTTTTATTATGCAAAATAGTGTGTGAGATGCATTGAAAAGGCCACTCTTATCTTCTCTCTGCTGCTCTGGCCTGGTTCTGTGATGGCAGAGAGGATGGGGGGGGGGGATGGGTGGCATAGGAGGATGGGGGAGGGGAGGAGGTAGAAGAGGAGCAGAGGGGGGACGACGTTGGGGTCGGGTGGGGGAGATATGTACCCTTTGTAAGCAGATTGCCTTCATTGTTGTGGTCTTCTGTGTCATGCCAGGCCACAGAATGGATGCAGGGGCAACAGATGTGCCTGTTGGGGAAACTGGGGGGGGGGGGGGGGTCTACAGGAAGGGGCTGATGGCTAACTGAACACTGGTTGCATGTGAAGTGAGGTCAGGGGACAGACAGAGGGGAGGGTAAATATAATATTGTGGAGATGTCAGAATTTTCTTTGCGGATTTCAGATCCTGTATTTCTTCTTCGCCTTTTAACACAGTCACAAACAAATCAGCAACTGGCGCGGGAAGACGGACAAAATATTTTGATTACAATTCTTACCAGCCCCCTCCGCATTTGAACAGTCTTCTGAGTTCATCCAGTTGTCCTAACTGGTAAAGCGATTGTCTGAGGGGGAATCTTAAAATTGTACTCTTTCGTTTCGACATCTCTTTTCTTCCTCCCCACAATGCTAGATGTGAGGAGGTTTTTGAGGCTGCTTGTATATAGGGGTTTCAGCTTACGGCCCAAGGCCCTCAGTTTACAGCCTGGTGCTACGTTGGCTGAAAAACACTCCCTCGTAAAAGGGCTTCCTCTACAGTCTGCACCTCAAACAGCAGCCATTTTGTGTTCAGAGCTCCTCAGGGGGAAAGTTCTAGCTGCCCCTCTACAAACCAAACTGCCTCTTAGAGAAGCACTACATGTTTTGATTTTTGATAGTGTGCCTTTAGATTGCCTGGCGGTGTGTTTGGCTTTAAACTCTACTCTCATTTGTCTGTTTGCGAGCTTGTTTTCTCCCTCTCCGTGGCGCTGCTCAGGGCCTCTGACCTATTTTTAGCTGCAGAGACAAAAACACCATTGATATGCTGCTTCAATTAAAAACCGGATTTTGACGGTTTTGAAAGAGTTGGGCTAAGAAATTCCTTTTGACTTTTTTGTTGTTGTTGCAAAATCTAACCCGGTGTCAAACAGATTGGATTTTCTCTGCTTCTTTGCAAGTGAATCTGAGTTTGGCTCAGCATGAAGTGTCATCTCCTGGTGGTAATGCCATGCACACCATCATGTTAGCTTCCTCTTTTACTGTGGTTAAAGGTTACTCCCAGGCACAAAACCGAAACTTAACCAAACAGCCAAATATTATATAAGCCTAATGCATTCAACACGCATTCGGTGAAGTTGGAATATCAGACAGTTTGTCCTTGGTAATGTCATGATTCCAGTGGCAGGTTGTCTTTAGGAAATCGTCTGGGGCTGTCCGGATTAGCTGAGGCAATGATACTTGTAAACTGGACACCATCGCTCCAAGGGGGTTGGTTGGCAGGCCAGTAATTCACTGCTCATAGTATTAAAAAAACACGTCCAAGAGGCTGTTTAAAATCCCCCAACGGTTCATTCAGTCATGCTCCAAAACAGATATGATAACACTGAGGGAAATGTACACTGTCTTAATGCAGGGGAAATCTCTGCATTGCAGCAGAAATGTTTTTTAAGAGGGAAGCTTGCACACAGTGATCCGTGTGGCATACCACAGCCGACCAATCATGTTCCGCCTCTGCAGACCCTCCAACCAATTACAGCAGCAGCCGAGGTTAAAGATTGACAATCGCAGTGAGAGCGGCAGGGAGAGCAAGGGCCTTCTGGAAAATTCCACAGCCATCTTTGTTTCATCCTTCTCAGCCCAATGTAAAAACCAGGCTGAAGGATTTTCTTACATATTCTGTGCTTTTAAACAAGGTATGCTATAAATGTCAATTATCTATGTTGAAGAAGAACATGTTGTTTGGTTAAGCAATAAGGATAAAAAAGGAATTACGTTAGTAATGGACTGTATTGAAATATTTTTTGCAGTGATTAGAATGTAAAATATTGACAAATCCCTGGAACTTCCAATGTTGACTTGGCCTAAAATAACGACATTTTATATTCTTTAAAGGGTGGACGGTTAGGAACTGTGAACCTAATAGAGGAAAAAACAGGGTTTTTGATATGTTATGTATATCTGATTTGTGTGGGGGTGTGGGTGTGTGTGTCACTGGCCATTTCCCTCAGTGGCACTCCTCTCTGGAGGTCAGAGGCTTCAGGGCGGCTGGTTGTTTCTCCATCAACAACAACACTGATCCCCTGTGGATTAAAGGACGTGCTACCAGCACATGCATACAGAACAATCCTGTTCTAATGGCACCACTCCCACACCACACAGTATAGCAGGGATTCCATTTGAAGCCCTCACCTCTCTGTAGGAGATCATTCAAAGCACCGGTGTATCTTTATATATATATCTATATATATCTATCTATATATATATAGATATAGATAGATATACACAGCATATCCTCCTTGAAGACAAAAATAACAGCTTTTTCATATTCTGTCTTTATTCCCCCACAGTGTGTCTCTCCTTCTCACACTGACTGAACTGTAGCCTTATTCTTCGACAGCACTGCGAACAGTGAAGGCGAAACCTGAAGACGAGGTAAAACGGATAAGACTGATCTCCCATTAACTGGATTTCTCCTCTCCCTGTGTCTCCCTCTCTGCACCCCGGCCGCGTAGGTTGTTGGGCTTAACGGTGTTTTGGTGTTTTGATGTTGCAAACTGTAACCTTCGACGGATCTCCTGGTTCTCTTGCATGGATGTGCCAGAGCCTGCGACTGAGCCCTAGTGTGGGGGATGGGGGAGAGGGGGGAGGGGAGCAAGCTGTGGCCTCCCATTTTCTGTGATGAGAAAACCCTGCTTGTCTCTCTCAGGAGTGGAATCTCAAGGCACAGAGTCAGTGTGGTGTTTTTTTTTTCTCCCCCCTCCACCAGGCATTCCTTGCAGGGAGGGGTTGTTGTTTGTCAATGTCATCCCAGATTTTGTTCTTCTGGAATATTCCATGAGCCCGATGAAGATTATTTTTGCTTCTATCTGCTCTTGTATGATTTTGGCAGGCTTATGGAATGCAGCTCCTGATCTGAAAAATGCCCTCTGGAAGAACACATTTTAGGCTAGCAATATCTGTTGAGCCAGAAGCTGAAGGATCAGGTGGTTATTCTCTGACTTTGGCTGGTCTGTAGGCCAATGTTTTATTTTTTAGATAATAAAGAGTGTGATCCTTGGTGCCTCATGCAGGGGCTGGTTACAAACTCTCTCAGTGCTCGAGCACACGTAGCGCGCGCGGGGGGGTTGGCTAACGTTAGCTCTCTTTCATGTGGGCCTCTCGCGTTGACTCTGTCCGGAACAGGAAGGCCTCGGAGGGGTTAGTCTGTAAGCATGTTTAAACAAGACTCTCACAGGCTGGCTTCTCTCCTTTTTTTTCCTTTTTTTCTTTTTGTTTCTAGTTCATCTTGTTGACCGACCTTCTACTTCTGATTATCCGAATGACCTGAGTCGTTATGGATGATGTCAGTTGGCTTGTTTGCATGTGTCAGTTGGTTTGTTTGCTCATGATGTAGCCTGCTTGTTTATGTACCAAATGTTACAAAGAAATAGTTAAGATTGGATCATCTGTGTTTGGGCTGCAGCAGGATCATTGATTGACTGCGTTGTTAAGAATGAGATTTGATTACAAATGATCAATGTCTCTGATTTGCTTTGATGAGTAGGACATCACAGTTTATAGGGCAGGTTTTTCTGGGTCAGTAGGTTTAGTTAACGGTGTCTTTTACAGTTAAGTGCTCAAGCTTGAGTGCATCTAGATGAAAGGCACTCTGGGTCAGAACGATTCTACCCTCCTTTCTCTGCCACTGTTTGTCCTTCTTCCTCTTGATGTTGAGCAATGTTGACATCGACTCTTTAGATAACCTTGCCTCTAGGAAAATACCTCTGGACCCCACTGCTAAACGTGTTAAAGAAAGATACATTCTTGTATTATATTATTGTGTCAAAGGTTTTCCCTGTCTCGTGCTCACCTGAACCTAGAGGTTCACTGGCCTCACATCCACTGCTTCCAGGACCAGGGCTGGAACCTTCAGCCTGGACTGGTGGACTACTGAAGTGTGTGACCTGTTGTGGGTCCTGACGAGGGTTTCTTAAAGCAGAGGATGAATAGGACGACATCCTTGGAACGAAGCCCTCTGTGGCCCTGACAAAGGAGGGGCTGAACTCTCAAAGAACCCCATTCATCACCAAGGGTCCCTCTTTCTTCTCCTCCTTTTTTATCCTGAGAGGAAATGAGATGAGAACGGAACTAGGGACACAAAAAACAGGGCATGGATTTGGGCGTTGGATTTGTGAGTGGATGAAGACATATTTTCCATATATATATATATATATATATATATATATATATATATATATATATATATTATATATATTACTTTTTATTGAATGCTTTAGCCTATAGTTTGATATTGATTGATACAGCAGGAATAGAATAGGAATATTTTCTGTGGAATTCTGATGTTGAATTAGCTGCTCTGAACATGGCTGTGAACAGGCCTGTGTCATCAGCCTAAGCCTTTGGCCAGTCCCAACAACGACTCCTTAGAGCTTTTGATCTGGTGCCAATGGCTTCCAGGAATATGGCGAAGAGGCTTGGGGGCACCCGTTGTTAGCTGGAGTTTGACTTCCCACTGAGACGCCTTCTCTTTAACAGTCACTCATCTTTTACTGAGCGTAGTTTATTTTACTCGATGAACATTACACTGAGGTGTCAGTATCCGTTTCTGAGACATTTATATGTTTGTTAACAACTTTCTCCTCCAATCGCCGAGGTGCCAAGCTGTTGGTGGGCAAAGTAGGATGTGAACATTGGTGCGTCAGAATGAATTCAATGCAGACCTTTGTGTAACTGAAGCCCTTTGCCTCTCCTCTCTCTCTCTCTCCTGGAGGACAGGGACACATCCTCTCGGTTGGATGGCGTTATCTGTTGTGGTGAAGCGTATATTGTGCCCAACTGAATAAAGAGCTGTTGCCATGGAGATTCTCTCCAGTGGCGTTCCATGGAACATAAACATGCACCACCTGAAGTTTGCCTGACTTGTAATTGTGGTATTTTAAAAAGCACTGAATGGTTTGATGATGCCCATGCCACTGTCCAACTCCAGCCGGGTTGCACTTCAGGTTGACATGCCTCCAAAAATGTATTGTGTCCCAGTGAAGCAGGCACAAGGTAACAATGACGAAACGGCAATGGAAACTTGCGGAAACTCTGGTGACTTTGTCCTGTGGGACTATGCCTTAGGTGGTGTTCAGCTTGTTTACCGTGTGACGGATTTGTTACGTGAACACCATTTGTGACTCTCTCTCTCTCTCTCCTCTCTCTCTCTCTCTCTCCCGCTCTTTCTCTGTGCCTTCGTTCCCTGCTCTGCAGTCTGGCTGAGGAGGAGATAAAGACAGAGTCTGATGTGGTAGAGGGGATGGACGTGTCCACGCGATGCAAAGGTAAGAGCAGGCCCTGGCCTCATCCGTTGAAACAGACTGACGTTTTAGAGCAGGCTGTTTTTGAGCACGAAGAGCGTATTCAAGTTTTTAGCAGGAACAATGTATGCACTCCTGACCTTACCAGAGCTGTAACGAGTTGTTATTCGTGGTGGTGATCTCTTGCAGCTGCACAGAGAAGCCATTGTGCGTGTTAAGGGTTTGTACCAATTTGTATAATGTATCAACAACTACCTCGGCCAATGTTTTAGCATGGGTTCACAAACTCATGCTGTGAGGTTTTTGGTCCTCGTTTACGAGAGATCCCTCACAACACAGGCCCTACAGTATGACGGCTTGACTCTATGCTTTCTTAAAAAAAAAAGACAAAAGATAGGCCTCACTGCCTCTGACCTTTGTGGAAGTGGAGCCTTGATTTCCATGCTTCTCCTTGCATTGCTTAGTGAGCAGAGTGAAACGCGAGATGCTCAGGCTTTGCATAGCTTTTGCTTTACTAAGAAAGGTGTTGTTGTTGTTGAAACAGAGAGGATGAAGCCTGTCTCGACCTCACATGGTCTCTGCCACTAGGCTGGCGACCTCAGGCTCCTAGGCCCTCCCTTAAGCTCCCCTATAAGCTCTCCATAGTAAGGACGTGGGTTAGTGAGTGACCTGGTTTGCCCTCTCTGTGCCCTGTGACCAGTCCCTGACCCCGGGTCCGCAGAGCGGGCACTGGCACCCCAGAAGAGGAAAGTACCCAGTCCCAGCCCTACCCACTCTTCCAATGGCCACTCCCCTTCAGACACCTCCCCCAGCCCCCTCAAAAAGAAGAAAAAACCTGGGGCTTTCCACAGCAACAGCAAAGACCAGGTAAGGGGTGTGGGAGTGTGTGTTTGATGCCAAGATGGGTATGAGTGTGTGTGCCAATATTTAACACTTATTCTACCCCATGTCTGAAAGTGAGGCGGCTGCATGATGACATTATGCAATCATGCATATCAAAGACTTAATTGTTGTGTGTGTGTGTGTGTATTATGAGAATTAATGATTGAATGTGAACTTGACGGCTCTGATGATTAATAGTCACAATAATGACAATAAGGATTACATTTAAGAATAGTATTGAGTGCCTTCCAAATGTAGCCTATTTTGCTGATTGACTCCCATGTATTGTGAATGCTTTGTTTTTACATGCATGACACATATGATCCTTGAATTGGGTTCCACTGACTGATGAACAAGTCACATGTTCTGAGCCGGCACCATGTGTTGGTCAGGATTGTGTCTTGTTCACTGATTGGTTCTTCAGGTGTCAAGCATGATGCCCAACACAAGACTTGCAGCGTACGTAGGATGCAGCGTACGTGTTTAACGTTTCAGATAGAAATGTCATGAGTAGAGCCGACGTGCGCCTTCACTCTACATGCCAGAGAGCAATGTCTGTTCTAGAAATCACATTTCTATCTGAACGTTTCGCAAAACACTGTGCCCTTCTGAACGCAGCCTTGTAGGTCCACTGGGGAACTTCACCATTCAAAATTAAGCGCTAGAGTCATGTGGGTGACTTCTTAAAGGTTGTGATAATTTGATGGATATACGAAACCACCGCTTACTGGTTTGAAGAACGATTGCGTTACTCTACAGTCATATCAACCAGCAGTCTTGTGTTTGGTTCCTGCTTTATTTTTGCCTTACACATCGCTTACCCTGCCTTACTGCCACTGTGGGATTCTCTGTGTTTTTGTTGCACTGCTCCTTTTGTGTTTGTTTCTGCGTGTGTTTTGAAACCCGCCCCCCTTGTTTCTCTTGCCTGCATTTCAGTCAGAGCTAAGACATGGTCCCTTTTACTATGTGAAGCAGCCATCACTCACCACAGACCCTGTTGATGTTGTACCGCAGGACAGCAGGAATGACTTCTACTGCTGGCTGTGCCACCGTGAGGGCCAGGTGCTCTGCTGTGAGCTCTGCCCGAGGGTGTATCATGCCAAGTGCCTCAAACTGCCAGCTGAGCCCGAGGGCGACTGGTTCTGTCCAGAGTGTGAGGTATCTCGCCCGTGTGTGTGCGCGTGTGGGTGTTTTTTTTACTAGATGTACGCGTCGCACGCGGGTGTGGTAGTGCTATTGTCGTTTCTACCGTAGGGTTAGGGTTAGGGTTAGCCTACCGTAGGCTTGTCAGCTAGCTCTTTGGGGGTGTTAGGCGGTGGGGCGTAGGATGTTAGGGGCTAACTCAAAGTACGCTAGGTCTGCCCCCGCCCCCACTTTAGTCTCCACAGATTTCTGTAGCCCCCCTGTCACCGATAGGTTATACTGTGTAGATTAAATAATCATTATATCCAACAGACCCAAGTGATGTAACCAAGTTACTGAGTTAGTATATTTATCCTAGTCCCTGTGCTTAGTAGTAGTAGTAGTTCTTTTAGTGTTTTATTAGTGATTTTTATCTGTTGTTTTAAGCTACACTGTCCTGACTTCATCCTTTTTGTAGAAAATCACTGTTGCAGAGTGCATCGAGACCCAGAGCAAAGCCATGACCATGCTGACGCTTGAGCAGCTCTCCTACCTACTGAAGTTTGCCCTCCAGAAGATGAAGCAGCCAGGGGTGAGTGGGCCATCTAACTGACACCGTCAAGGTGCACACTATACCTAGATTAAGCTTGGTCCTGGACTAAAAAGCATTCTTAGGCTTAATCTGTGTACCATGAAAACCAGCTCTACAGAACCTGTAATCCTAGATTGTCAATCATCATCCTCTCTAACCTTAAAGCTAGGATTACGGTCCCACTTGTAGTGTGAATTGACTCTTGAGTGGAGCTGCATTAATTTAGCTAACGCCTGTGTATGTCTCTTTCATTTACACTACATTTACATTTATTGTATTTAGCAGATGCCTTTATCTAAAGCGACTTACAACAAATATGTTTGTCTAAGTTAATGAATCATCTATCCATCAGTCATCATAAGAAAAAGTAATCTATGCTCGGACCAGGGGCTATTGGCAGTCACAATGCTAGCAGAAGGAATAATTACTTTTTTATTTTATTTATTAATTTATTTACAGTAGAGAAACTTGTACAGGGGATTAGTGGGGATGATGAAGTCTTTAGGAGGGACAATTAAGATGTAGCCTGAAGAGATGGGTCTTCAATTTACAGCAGAAGATAGGTAGTGACTCTGTAGTCCTGACAGCAGTGGGAAGCTCGTTCCACCAGCACCAGCTGAGGTGGAAGAGCGGAGTGATCGGGCAGGGGTTTGGGGGCTGACCATTGCTTGCAAGTAGGGAGGGGCTGTTCCCTTTGCTGCCCGGTAGGCGAGCACCAGGGTCTTGAATCTGATGCGGGCTGCTACCGGGACCCAGTGAAGGGTGAGAAGGAGGGGGGGTGACATGGGAGAATTTGGGGAGATTGAACACCAGACGGGCGGCAGCATTCTGGATGAGCTGCAGAGGCCTGATGGTGGAGGCGGGGAGCCCAGACAAGAGTGCGTTGCAGTAGTCAAGGCGAGAGATCACAAGTGTCTGGACCAAGAGTTGTGCTGCTTCTCTGGTGAGGAATGGACATATCCTTCTGATGTTGTGGATGAAGAATCTACAAGAGTGTGCTGTCGCTGTGATGTTCGCCGCACAGGATAAGTGATCGTCAAGGATCACCCCAAGCAGACATCCAAGCAGAAATGTCTGCAAGACACGCAGAGACACGTGTTGCCACCTGTGAGGGGGGAAAAACAGAAAGAGTTGAGTGTCATCTGCGTAGCAGTGGTAGGAAAAAAACGTGAGGAAATTAACAGTTGCCAAGAGATTTGGTATAGAGGGAAAACAGTAAGGGCGCTAGGACTGAGCCCTGGGGGACCTCAGGGGTGAGGGCTCGTGGACAGGACTAGCAGGGTAGCAGCCCCTCCCACCTAACCATCAGTTAACAACCAGACAGGTTTCACCACTCAATTCCAAATGTATTCGTCCTGGTCCAAGGTGAGCAGGTGAGTTAAAGACCTTGCAGAATAGTTTCAGGCCCTCCCACTAGAGATTGACAGCAATTGGCTTCAAACTGATAGCTTTCAACAGAAACTAGGTCCCAGAGCTTAAGCCGGGATAGCCACGGCAAAACACAGCAAAACTACCAGCAACACACTGACTTTAAACAAGATTAAATGAACTTACTGAACATGCTTCACCACTAAATTCCAAATGTCTTTCCCGGCAGACTGAGCCATTCCACAAGCCTGTGTCTCTGGAGCAGCACCCTGATTATGCAGAGTACATCTTCCATGCCATGGACCTCTGCACTCTAGAGAAGGTACCAGTTAAACCTTAGAATCCCCTCACAGAAAGTTGAGGAAAAATGACCATTTTGAGTTAACGTCAATATTGCCTTTGAAATGTTTGTCTTTGTCCAAATTGGGTGATTTTTTCCCTTCTTTATTTGTAGAATATCAAAAAGAAAATGTACGGCTGCACTGAAGCCTTTTTGGCGGATATGAAATGGATCTTGCATAATTGCATCATCTACAATGGAGGTAAGTCACAAACACATGCTACAGTTCAATGTCTGTACTCGTTTGTCCTGTGAATATACGTTTTTATTGACATGTTTTGACATGTCTTTTGGTTTTGTTCCAGGTAATCACAAACTAACAGCTACAGCGAAAGTCGTCGTCAAAATCTGTGAACATGAAGTAAGTGTCAATAACTTGACAATTGAATAGCCAGCTGTAGTTGTGTTTTGTTGATGTACACGTGTTCAAATAGTTTTCTCTCCCTCCCAAGTGTGAATTGACCATTTTAATGATCGCAAATTGACCATTTTAATGATAGCCAATTGACCATTTTAATGATAGCCAATTGACCATTTTAATGATAGCCAAACTGCTATGTTTTTCTTTCAGATGAATGAAATTGAGGTCTGTCCAGAGTGCTACCTATCCTCGTGCCAAAAGAGGGACAACTGGTTTTGCGAGCCATGTGTAAGACAATAGTTTCATCATCCCCACAAGGACTTTCAATCGCACTATGTAAATGTTAATGTGGGGATTTCCTCATACTAATTTTGCATAGATTCCCTGAATAGATATAGACTAGAATAGAATATACATGAACTGTATTTCTCTGTGCTCTCTTAAAACCTGTCTTTTGGCCCTGGGCCCTGTAGAGTCAACCCCATCCGCTTGTGTGGGCCAAGCTGAAGGGCTTCCCCTTCTGGCCAGCCAAGGCACTGCGGGAGAAGGACGGCCAAGTGGACGCCCGCTTCTTCGGACAGCATGACCGGTAAGAACAGCTTTTGGATGAAAGCAGGGAGTGAATATGAGTTTTCAGATGTATTATTATTTTATATCTTAGACTTGACAGGTTAAACCCAGCTTTTGGATGAAAGTGAGGATGTCTATTGATTTTCAGCATTATTATTTTTTACCTTAGACTCGTCCATACTGAGTGATGTTACTCTAGAGCCTTTTCTCAATTGTTAGGAACATGATTCCTCACGTCCTCCACTCTCTTCATCCTCAGAAAGCATTGGAGGAGAATATGTAAGGGGAGGAACCTAGATCTTCGCCTCCCAATGCGTTTTTAGTAGGACACAAGTGGAGGATGGAGGAGAGGATGCGAGGAGTTGTGTTCCTAACAATTGAGAAAAGGTTTCAGTATACTCTTAACACTAACCTGTCCTTTCTCTGCAGGGCCTGGGTTCCCATCAACAACTGCTACCTCATGTCTAAAGAGATTCCCTTCTCTGTGAAGAAGACCAAGAGCATCTTCAACAGCGCCATGCAGGAGATGGAGGTCTACGTAGAGAACATCAGAAAGAAGTATGGGGTGTTCAACTATGCGCCCTTCCGTACCCCCTTCACATCAAACAACCAGCTACAGATGCTGCTGGACCCATCCAACCCTGGCGCAGGGACCGTTAAGACGGACAAATCCGACAAGTTCCGCTTCAACTTCGACATGACCGCGTCTCCCAAGATGCTCCTGGGCAAGAGCTCCCTGTCGAGTGGGATGGGCCAGAGGATCTCCATGACGGACATGCCTCGATCTCCCATGAGCACCAACTCCTCTGTGCACACGGGGTCTGATGTGGAGCAGGACGGGATGGAGAGGGGACCGCGGAACCCCCCTTTTCACTACGGCATTGGCGAGGAGTCTATGGACTACACCGGTAATTAACACACCCGTGACTGCGTCGTTCCGGAGTGTGCACGCGCGCTCACAACGTTACGAATAGAAAGAAATGCGAAGCCGAGAGACACTATTCGCTGAATTCCAAATAACGCGAGAATCGTACATTTCCGAATGTTCCGAACATCTCACTCTGAACCACCTCAATAAGCGCTCAAGCTTCAAGTTTATTTAGTTTTAAAGTGTATTATAAGCAGGGTCTCAACACACACTGTACATCATATAAAAACAAAACACAATCCATAAATAAAAGCATACACAGTACATGGGGTACAGAGAAACATCAACATGAGGAATGGCTGTAGGGAGGGGGAACTGAAACCGGTAATCGTATACAGATCTAAAAAGGTGGGTCTTTTCTTGTCTAGCTCGATAAGAAAAGGCCCTGCCTCCACCTGTTTTCTTTTTGATGCGGGGAACGACAAGCAATCCAGCATCTTTAGATCAGAGGGTGGTGAGAGGGTTCGTAGGAGTTTTCAGATCTGCTAAATAATTGGGCGCAAGACTGTTTAGGGCTTTTAAATGTTAAAAACAAGACCCTGAAGTCAGTGTGCTGTTCTACTGGTAGCCAATGCAATTGTGATAAAACGGGTGATATATTTTCTTAGGTTCTTGTCAGCAGTTTGGACAGCTGATAACTAAGTTGCAGGTAACTAACACTTTATTGTTGTTGCTCTGGCCACAGCATCCCCTGCGTCGGTGAAGATGGGCCATGCAGGCAGCATGACAGGCAGCCCTAAGCCCTTCACTCAGAGTCTGGTGTCCAAGCAGGAGAGGACAGCTGGCACAGGGAGCATCCTCAACCTCAACCTGGGTGAGTCCCTCCCCCTCACCCCTCCTTTGGTATCACCTTGCAGGGTTCTCCCCAGGAGTTTTGAACAAGGAGGCGCTGGATTGCATTATCAAAATGGGCTGACCCGTGTGTATTCATGTCAAAATATGCTAAAAAAAAAAAAATACAGCTAAAGCACTGAATTAACTGAGGAACGTAATAATGTTTTGACTTGCGTATTTTCGGTTTTAACAAGAATGTCATTGGCGATCAAAGAGAGTTACTCTATCATTACTAAATATTAATTTGCTCTGAAATGTTGGCGTCTTCGCAGAGCCAAGTCGACAAGGTGGCGCGGTGCCTCTCTCACATTTTTTGAGGAGAACCTTGCCTTGTTGTTGTTGTTGTTGTTGGCACGGTGCGGCTCTCATGCCATCTGTTTAGTCACAGCAGTGGTATAAGAAATGAGACAGACGGTGTTCGGTTACCTGTTGGTCAAAATACTACATTGATCCATATTTGCATACCGTATAATCAAGCCAGGGTAGGGATCAGCAGTACTGTCATGTCCTGGGGCTGACTATTTCATGGGTTCTCTCAGATCGTGTGAAGGCTGAGATGGACCTGAAGGAGCTGAGTGAGACTGTGCTGCAGCAACAGCAGCAGCAGCAGCAACAACAAGGGCTGCCGGTCCTCCTTGCCACCCCCAAGAGGCCCACCAGGAGTCTGGACAAGACCATCGAAAGCTGCAAGGCCCAACTGGGTACATATGCACACATGCACACACATACATACATACAGACACACACACACACACACACACACACACACACACACACACACTACACTAGTGGAGGCTGTTGGAGGTAGAATGCCATGCATTATAATGAGCCCCGTCCTTCGATTTCTACCTCCACTAGCCTCCCCTGCACTACACATACGCTACGCACATGGTTGGTTTGGTTTATCCCTGGCATTGGCTCAAAACTCAGATTTAGGATGACATTGTAACAACTCTTTAATCCCCCATCATTTATCTAATGTGTCCAGAATAGCTGTTCTAATTTGATGGTCTGCAAACAATAGCTCTTGTAATGACGTAACATGTAAAAACCATTGAGTCATGTTTTTTTCTCTCTCTGTAGGTATAGATGAGATCTCAGAGGATGTGTATAAGGGTGTGGAACACAGTGACTCTGAGGATTCCGAAAAGTCTGACTCCAGCGACAGCGAGTACCTTAGCGACGAGGAGCACAGGCTGAAGAGCTCCGCCCATGACGACAAGGACAGAGCGGAGAGGAAGAGGCCCAGAGTGAACGTCCTGGGAGAGGACAAGGAGGGGGTCCCGAGGATGGGGGACAAAACCACCCCTGTACCCATGCTCAAAGACAAGCTGGGCAGCAATGGCCCGGGCAGAGACGCCCAGGAGAAGCCCAAGACGACGTCCCAAGCTCAGCCTCCTTCGAACAGGCCAAAAGGCCCGGAGGAGAGGAGGGCGGCCGCCCCCTCTGCCTGCGCTGGCCCAGACCAGGACTCAGACTCAGAGAGAGAGCTGGTGATTGACCTGGGGGATGATCAGGGGGGCCGCGATCGCAAGAGAGCCAGGAGGGAGCCGGTGGCTTCAGCTGCGAAAGCTATGAAGGAGCCCACAGGCGGCAAGCTGGAAGGTGAGGGCTTTCATGTGTGTCCTAGAGTTGTATTATGAGATGCTTTGTAATGACTTAATGCCTCAATGTTATGAGAACCTTTGGGGAACAGCGCTTCTTATTTTGTCAACATCTAAACTGTTTGACCCATTTTCTCCGATCAGGCAAATTTCCCTCAGCCGCCACTGTGGCTGCCCCTCCAGCACGAGAACCCTCCTCCACCACCTCCTCCAACCCCTCTCAGCCCTCCATCCCTGCAGCCCTCAACCTGGTCTCCACCACAGCCTCTGGCCAGCCCAATGTAACCCCCTCCACCACCACCAACCCCTCTCCCGCCTCCTCCACCTCCGCCCCTACCCTCTCTGCAGCAGCCTTGGCCGCCTCAGCTGTGAAGAAACAGCGCCCTCTGCTGCCCAAAGAGACGGCTCAGGCAGTGCAGCGCGCTGTGGTGTGGAACCCCACCAACAAGTTCCAGACGTCCTCTCAGAAGTGGCACATGCAGAAGGTGCAGCGGGAGCAGCAGCAGGGGGACACGCCCCCTCCAACACCGACGCCAGCACAGACAGTCAGCCCACAGCCACTGCAGTCACAGACACAGTCACAGTCACAGCAGTCTTCCTCTAGCACACGCTACCAGACCAGGCAGGCAGCAAAAGGTACACATACACGGTCACAATGCACTAAAAACAACACACACACACACACACACACATACACGCACACATACACACACACCTCAACTGTATGTTTGTTTACTTTTGAAGTTGAATGAAACTGCTCTTATATCACTGACAACAAACAGCGACAATTATCTGCTATTTCATGTAGTTAGGTATTTATGAGACTGGTGAACACATGCAATTAATCTGAGCAGCACACACACATACATACACATACTCTCTTTCAACTCTACAGTATGTTTGTTTTTGAGCTGAAGTTGAATGAAAGTGCTCTGGGCATATAAAGAATCTTTAATTGAAATGTTTTTTCCCAGCAGTGCAGCAGACAGATGCCCCCTCGAAAACATCCACCTCGTCAATTACCTTGGTTACATCATCGAGCACCTCCTCTTCCATGGCAGGAGACTTCCCAATCCCCACGGGCTCTGACGATGTAGCGGCAGACATAGCCAAGTACACCAACAAAGTAAGTCAGCAGCACGATCTATGAATTCTATAGGACAACACATTTACATTTTTGACATTTAGCAGACGCCTTTATCCAAAGCGACTTACAACAAATACATTTGTCTAAGTAAGTGAATCATCTATCCATTAGTCATCGTAAGAAAAAGAAATTTATGCTAGGACCCAGGGGCCATAGGCAGTCACAATGCTAGAAGGAAGAATTACTTACTTTTTCCTTTATTTTTTTTATGAATTTATTTACAGTAGAGGAACTTGTACAGGGGGGTAGTGGGGATGAAGAGGTCTTTAGGAGGGACAGTTCCAGGACAGTGAAAAAAACCCACTGGTGTTGAATGAGTCAGTGATGCCACACCAATGTGCCAAGCTGAATATGGATAGTTTATAGATTCCCCAAAGAAATGTTATGTGTCTAGAATGGATAAAAGTAAACTGAATAAAACCGTGGACACCCGTGGTCAACCTGTGGTATTGAGCGGTCTTACCTGAACCTTTCAGATGATGGACACGATTAAAGGGACGATGACGGAAATCTACAACGACCTCTCCAAAAGCACATCGGGAAACACCATCGCAGAGGTGAGGGCTGCATTGAACAGTCTTTGGTGTGAAGTGAATACAGAGCACACAATCCTCCCGTACCACCGTGCTCTTTGGTAACCGTTGTCATGCTTTTGCCCAGATCCGACGGTTGAGGATAGAGATTGAGAAGCTTCAGTGGCTTCATCAGCAAGAGCTGTCAGAGATGAAGCACAACCTGGGTATGTTTCCCTTGCCCTTTTCTTCACACATCACCTTTTAGATTAGTATAATTGTATAATGTATGCCGTTTAGCTGACGCTTTTATCCAAAGCAACCTAGATTGCAGTGAGTGCATACATTTCAGTATGTATGGTCCCAGCAGGAATCAAACCCACAACCTAAGCGTTGTTAGCGCCATGCTCTACCAACTGAGCCACAGAGGGACCACTTACTAATTGTGTGGACCACATACTAATTGTATGTTTTTCTCGCAGAGTAAGTGGGTGTCTGCCTGCCTATCCATATGTGCATATCCAACATTACTGGTATGTCTGTCTCTCTCTGACTGTCTGTCTGTCCTGTAGAGCTAACCATGGCAGAGATGAGGCAGAGCCTGGAGCAGGAGAGAGAACGGCTGGTGGCTGAGGTGAAGAAGCAGATGGAGGTGGAGAAACAGCAGGCGATCGATGAGACCAAGAAGAAGCAGTGGTGTGCCAACTGCAGAAAGGAGGCCATCTTTTACTGCTGCTGGAACACCAGCTACTGTGATTACCCCTGCCAGCAAGCACACTGGCCAGAGCACATGAAGTCCTGCACACAGTCAGGTATGTGTGTGTACACACACCCACCCTGTCAAGTTGGTAGATTTAGGTTGCTAGAGACAAACATGCCGGCCATGTCTGAATGCTCATCCTGTTTTGCGAGATTAGAAAGTTTTGCAGTGTTTTAACGAAATCGAGAGTGTGTTTAAAATGCCAGGATGTCGTCGTACTAGATTTGCGTTTCCATGTAGTATGAATTGCACTGCACGCTATTCAGGAAGTCCTTTCCCTTAGTCCCACTATTCAGTGGAGCATGTATGGAGGTAGACGTGGTTGAGCTACAGATGATAGTTTCTCAGTATGAATGTGGTGTCGTCCATTGACGGTGTTGCTTACTGAATACATTTTACTAAACAGTAGGCTCTGAATAGTATGTAGTATGGTGAGTATGTCGATACTTTTAGTAAACAGTAGGCAGTGTTGTTGGTTGTGTATGGCCACACACTCGTTCTCTTTGTCTCTCCATCTTGCTCTCAGACAAATGCTTGTGAAACTCTGAACTCATGTCTCCCTGTCCTCTGCTCCCACAGCATCAGCTCAGCAGGAACCAGAGGTGGAGCCAACCTCTGACCCCTCAGCCAAATCACCCCCCAACACCCAGCCCCCCCCATCTGGCACAGGACCCCCACCCGCAGACAAAGGCTCCTCCACTACCTGCGGCGTGGACAAGGGCAAGGACAGTGCTGGTGTTACTGTGCCCTAACCACTACACTGACTGCAGACTCGCATTTTTGACTCTAGAATCTTTGTCTGTAAAAACGTATGAGTAAAAGGACCTAATCTACCAGGAATGAAGATGTTAGACGAAGTCTCTCTTCAACCATCGAATCTGGGAATGTACAGCGAATCTCAGTATGAAACATCACAGAGGCATTATTACCAGACATGCGCCCACACCCTTCTATTAGTACAACATCCTACAGGGAATCTGCTGGCGTCTGGGCGTTTAACGCCGGGGACATTCCTTGAGTCATCCCCCCCCCCCCCGTCTTTTGTATTCAATGTCTGCTTCGTGATTTGGACATTTGAAATCATCCCTCTCCCTCCTCTTCAGAAAGTCTGTCAATGTGTATTCACTCATTTGGTCCTTGTTCATCTGAGTCTAAAAAGTAAAGAGTCTCTGTGTTGTCATAAACCCCTCTCCTCCGACACTCACTTTCTTTCTATCTCTCTCTCCATCTCTTTATTCTATTTGGGTCTACAGAAGATTGTATCAAAAGATCAGACCATGATGTTTTGTGCAACCTGACAACCATTTTAAACTTGAAACCTGTTATGCTGCTCTTAAAAGATACCCCCAAGACTGTTTTGATCGTGTTTTTTTTCTACCAGAATTAAAAGAAACAATGGTATCTCGTGTGCCAGCCAATTTGTAGGACAGTTTGTTACTTAAAATGTCTCTGTTCGGTTATTGTCATTACTGGTATTTTGAATAAAGTTGAAAGGGTTTCATCATTCTCTGCAGTTGACAGGGCATCTTTGGAAATGTGTTAGCAGTCTTCTTCAACACTTTCATTCTAGTATAAAGTTAGTAATCACACTCCCCTGTGTGTTTGTTATTGGTTCATATTCATATTTTATATTGTACTTCTTCCGTGTATACATAGATTTTACTGAGCTGTGATGTATAAAAAAAAAACTATAAAAAGGTAAAATTGTACAAAGTTTTGTAAGAAGACACATGGACAATATTTATAGTGCTATGATAAGCATATGAGATTCTGTTTTTTTTATAGTACTGTTTTATTGTGAAAATCACATTTGCAAATGTCTGGAATCAGCTTGGCGCTGGACAGTGACGCATCAGTTTTATTCGAAAATGCATTGTAACTTCATATGAATGTCACCTTGGCTCCTCAGTTCTGACGTGTTACCATCTCACTGAGGAATCGAATCAGCCCGATGTTGTTACTCGATAACAAGGTAAACCTGCTACACAAGACTATGATGAAGTGCATTGGAGAGGGCAAAGGAAACGGCAAGTGACTGTATAATATTACTTATGAGCATGTTTATCATTTCCTTTTTGTCTTACATGTTCTCTTGTTTACATATTGTACATAAGGTATATGGATTGTTGATGTCTTTAAGAAAAAAATAAAAAGCGGTCTGTCTGACTAGTTTGTCTTGTGAGAATGTTTTCTCTACTGTGCCGAAGTTTGAGAAACGCGTCGGCGGCTGACATCTGGAGACCCCGACCTGTGTGGTGTTTTATCCAATGAGATGCAGTGAGACCTGTTACAGTCAAGCATGTTCCCATGTTCAAGGCATCTCAACAAGTCAGCCATGACAGATCACACTTGCTTTTGTCTTCTCACAATGAGCAATTGTAACAGGCAGACAATTCCAGTCTCCACAGGGAGATACAATCTTTTGCGGAAGCTCTATTTGCACCGATTAAACCATAATGTGATAACATTAGATCAAAGTTAAGTATCATACAATATAGCTAATGGACAGATCTAGGATCGGCTTGACTTCATCAAATCTGTAGAAGGGGAAAACGCCAAACTGATCTCAGACCAGCGTCTGGGGGCAACGTCATACCACTATCACATCCTCGCGAGCACCGTGCACAAACGCCTGTGCAGCGCGAGACGAGAGCGACCTCCCGCCCGCACAGGCAGAAGAGAAAGAAAATGGAAGGTTGTGTTTTCTCCGAACTGCGATAGAACACAACAGAAATAACAAGTAAGATATACCGACTTTAAGTAACATTTTGTCATAATAATAATATGTGGCTAAAAACACATGCGATACCCAAGGTAGGAGAGCTTACGACGTCCATTCGCAAGCGAACCACAAGCTAGCCAACTTGCGTTGTTCGTCGCGCCAGCGTCCCCCATCGTGCGAGGCCGAACAAATTAACCAACCAGTGAGCTAAACCGATACAACGAGGCCTTGCTTATCTTAGTTTTGTGTTAATTGTAGCTTTTGTGTGTTTATGCCAAATTGTTAACCAAATCTGTATGGTTAATGGCTGTGTGTTGTAAACCGGACAAATGTTACACACACCAAACGAGTGTGGACAGCAAGTTGCTAGCTACTTCTGCTATCAAACACAGCACAGGTATTTCACACCCATTTTAGCGAACAACGAAAGGACAAGGGTCCTTTTTTGCAAGAACACAGACGAAGACGAAGCAGAGATTGTTTATTGTATTATCCTTTGAAAGAGTCTTTAGCTGGATCTTCGTATTGAGGTGTCATTTGGTTGTACTCATGAATTTACATCAGTAGTCAGTCTGTTCGGTGGTTTCCCATAGATAGTGGCCTCAGGTCCCGTTTATTCGACTATGAAGATTGGTGCTGGCTGACAACGTGGCAACATTATATTGTTGTTTTGGTCGTCAATAATAACAGATACAGTCCAAGACAGTGATGGTAACAGCCATGTTAACATCACTGTCATTGCATGTTATCTGTCATTTTTGACGACCAAAACATTAACGTATTGGTGCCTCGTTACACATTATTATGAGAAGAGAACGGCATTATTATTTTTTTTAAATAAATTGTACATTGTTAAATGTTATGGTGATTGTTAGTAGACACAGGCCTATGCTTTCTGTTACTGTCTAAATGCAATACATACAATAGCCTACTTTTATTTAATCAGTCCTAATCTTGCCCTAACTTGAATAATCTAACAGGGGACCTCTTACATTTGTTCTAGTTCAAATATATTATCTTCTCAAATATTCTTGTTTGTTTTCATCTGACTTTTCTCCATAGGGCATGCATGTGAAGTGGTTACAAATAGTGTTTTGTATAGTAGTGTCACCAGCTCCCTGCTGTCTGTGATACATTAAACTGCGATGCTTATTTCGATCTGTCATACTAATTTAAGATTTTCTATTGGATTTGAGGTATTTTAGTTTGTGTTTATAGTATTTTGTGTTGCCTTTCTCCCAGGATTTTGTGTGTTAGTACGACTGACACATCTCTCAGCCTGCATTTCTTTGGTAGTGAGTGGAAGAAAAGGCTGCTCCATAGGCTGCATTGTGTCCTCATTGTATGGTATCCTACCTGATTTAGACTCAACCATCTGTTGAGGAATCCAGATGAAGCAGCTGTTGTAGCACTAACAATTAGTTGTTATTGTTTCTTGATGGTAACTGGCTGTGCTCAGCTGTACTGTGTCATATTGGTTTCTAATAAGTCTTTTTCTCCACCACTTATTATTGTCACTTATTGGCTAAATCCTTGGTGATCTGTTCCCAGATTTGTGACATGAGAAGCTGAAAATTTAGCGTCGGAACTGTACAACAGCTTGTCTACCGCAGAGGGTGGTATTATGGACACAGATGAAACCTATGATCCAACAGGTGTGAGTGATCCAGGTAAGACCACTGTCAGTCATATTGAGACAAACAGACTATTTGTCTGTACAAATCATGAAATCACAAATCATGTAGATGGAAAATCAGCGTGCATTATCAAACTCAATTCAGTCCCCTCCTCTCAATATGTAGAGGAACCCAGAGACGATGGCGATGCGGAGCAGCAGCAACAGCTGGACGGGCCCGAGAGGGCTTCTAGGCCGACCATCAACGAGTTCAAAAAGACCTGGGGTTTCCGACGGACCACCATCGCGAGAAGAGAATTTCTGGAGGAGGTAGGAGATCAAGAGTCTAGTCCCCCACTCACACGTCGTAGCAACGGTCGCCAGGTCAGACAGACACCCCAGTTCGTGACAACTACCCCCACCACCCAAAGACGGGGCCGGGGAGTGAGGAGTAGTGCCCCTGTTGACCTGGAGCGATCCGCTACGCCCTCCCCGACTCCGATGGACACAGACCCTGCCTCTGAGGCCTGCCGAAGTGGGAGCATCGACCCGAACTCATGGCAGGACTTTGGATCTGCCTTCCACACTGCCTTCTCAATGCTCGGGGAGAGGGACATGCCCATGGCTGGCTCCGGGGGTGAGGCTGCTGGGGTTAGCGGGCATGTTGGTGCTGCCTCCAGTAGAGAGGAGGACAGTGATGAGCTGACCATCAAGCAGCTCCAGGACCAGTTTAGGACTAGAGGAGACGTGGACAGAGACGAGTTCACCATCCTGCAGCTCCGGGAACAACTGAAGACCAGAGAGGAAGACACTGAGCAGGCCCTCCAGCACATCCGGGAGCAGCTGACCATTAGGGAGGAGGACAGTGATGAACTGACCCTGGCCCAGCTTCAGGAGCAGCTGACCACCAATAGCAGCCGGGGCAGAGCTAGAGGGAGGGGGGGGAGAGGGAGGGCTAGGGGAGGGTCAAGGGGGAGGGGTAGAGGAAGAGGTAGGGGAAGGTGTAGAGGGCGTGGGAGGGGACGAGGCAGGGGGAAGGTAGAGCCAGAGTCCAGTACTGCAGATGAGGAGGAGGTGATTTTCGTTAATCAGGTGGCGCTGCAGCAGCAGTTCCAGAAAGAGGCTAGTCCAGAGAGGGACGTGGTGGTGGTGGTTGTGCCCCCAAGCCCTGCTCAGCAGTCCAGCTCAGACTCCACACTCATTGAGACTGACTTGGAACAGCTCACAACAGAAGGAGAGCCTAACAAAAATGGTGACGCACCGGAGGAGGAGGAGGAGGAGAACAAGGAGCGGGGGAAGGAGGAGGAGTATTCTAGCATATCGGACAGTGAGGGTTATGATCCCACTGCCCTTTATTGCATCTGTCGGCAGAAGCACAACAAAAGGTGTGTGTGTGAATGTGTGTGTGTGTGTGTAGCATTGGCCTATGTCTCCATCTTCTAACAGTCAAGCATGCCTGAAGGCAACAACCACACCGCCACCATTTTCTCATCTGTTCATGTTTGCTGCTCGTTGTTGTGTAACTGACGTGGCGCCCCTCCTAGGTTCATGATCAGCTGTGACCGTTGTCAAGAGTGGTTCCATGGCGATTGCGTCGGAATCAGCGAGCTACAGGGTCGCAAGCTGGAGAGGAGCGGGCAAGAATACGTCTGCCCCATTTGCACCAGCAGGAGCCAGAGCCAAATCCAGCCGCAGCATGGCCTTCCTGAATGTCTGACACTGCTCCCCTCTGGTGAGGTGGAAGAGGTCACTGAGGAGCAAGCCGTCAAGGTGAGTATCGGGGGGGGGGGGGGGGGGAAAGCAACAGATTCCTGTCCAAGTAAGGCAGTAAATATAGTCCAGTCAGTAGTGTTGGTTCCTCTGTGTCGATGTCACGTGGTCCTCTGTGGCTCAGTTGGTAGAGCATGGCGCTAACAACGCTTAGGTCGCTGGGATCATATACACTGAAATGTATGCACTCACTGCAATGTAAGTCGCTTTGGATAAAAGCATCAGCTAAATGGCATATGTTACTAAACTGTGTTGGAGTGGGTCTTAGTCTGTCTGTCAGTCATTGCGTTGCATTGTCATGTCTCAGTTGCACGCTTGAGAAGTAGTGGTCTGAGATGTGAGTCTGGTCTCAGGAGGCTGTGGCGGCGGAGGGGGAGGTGACCGAGGTGCAGGTCGAGGCCGGGATGGAGGCAGAGAGCTCCCTGCCCCAGTGCATCGGCTCCGGGTGCTGTAACCACGCCCTGCCGGGCTCCGTTTACTGCGGCACGGACTGCATCCTGCGGCACGCCGCGGCCGCTATGAAGAACCTCTCTGACGCCAAGGAAACCAAACCCAAACAACGGCCACAGAGGAGAGCGGCCATCAAAGCGACCCTTAAGGTAACCAATGTCGCTAAATAATATTCGTTGATTGTTACGCTGCGCCCAAACTGTGTTTCCTTTCGGGGCAAATGTGTTTTAGCGTTAGTTATTTTTTCTTATGCGTGTTTCATGTTTTTATTTAGTTAATGAATTGATGACGGCATAAGTAGATCAAAGGTTTGTCTTTAAAACAGATTAAGCCGACACGTTGACATCTGCGCACATACATTGTTCTTGTCGGTTAAACCTGGTTAAACGACTCGATATTAACCGTGGGATGTTTTGACCTCAGGGTCAGAGGTCGGGTAGGATGCCCCAGACGGTATCGCTCGAACAGCCTAACGAAGAGGATGGTGAAGAGGAGGAGAAGGAGGGTGATGACGATCAGGAACCGGCAACGTCACGCATTTCCTGCTACCCTAAGCTCACTGCTGTTCAGGCTACTCCCATAGCTTCATCTGTGTTTTACAAGGCGTGTATGTATCACTCACTACACATGCACACACAACGCATACAGAATCCCTCCCTTGTACACTCAGTAGTGTTTCCAACATCAAGCACACCCAATTATTACTGCAAGCCCCCATCGTTGTTAGAACCGTATACTCCTTTTAACCGTCACAGAAATTAGCTATAGGGAGACAAACAATTTGCAAGGGTCAGCAATGGGTAAGTATTTGAACTTTTTGCAACTTTGTTTTAAGAATTTAATTGGTTAGGCAGGTAGTGACTTGAGCAAGAAAAACGTTGAACGGAAAACCAACCAAACCAATCGACAAATGGAAGCAGAAAAGGGGTACGGTATCAATGTATCTGAAGACGCTTTATTACTACCTTTTACACAAATTAACAAAAATTATATAATGCAGAATCCTATTACACTTGTTGAAACCTGTTCTCCCAGAGTAATGTTCTCTGTACGTTCTCAGACAAATATGAATGCTTGTCATGGAAGTTCACTGAGGGCCCTACATAGTATCATATATACAACTAGAAAGCACAGTCTCAAATGAAGACAGCTTCACTAATGCTCATTTAAGTAACAACTTAATAATACACAGTTATATAATGCATGGATTAGTCTGCCAGGAAAGCAAAAATCTGTCAAAACAGGATAACCAGTCTTTTTTCTTTCACTCTCAGCTCCAAACATAGATAAAAGATGAGCCCACACGAGCCACAAGGCCTTTTTGCATTATTCCAATGTTCTTACCAAAGGAAACACTACCTGCAGATAATGCACTTCCGATGCACATAATAGGCTGTTGATTTAGAGAAGCTGTTCAACTGCCCAGGAAACCAACAAAACCTCAGAGTCAAAGGAAGTGAGTGCTCACTCTGATACACCTAGTACTGCCAATGAGGAGAAGACAGTGAGTGTGTGTATAGTCCAAGAATTGGTACATTGTTCATTCCCTCTCAGGGTCTCCACTTTGTCATGCCTATTGTGCCTGGTAGGCTGAAAGGAAATGGATTGATTCAACAATACAAACTAGCATTTTGTGTCCCTGGGATTTTCTGGCTCCGGGACACGGTATGCAGCTACGGTATGCAGTTTTAAGGGTGACCATCTGGTGAGGATCGTTGTGGTTCGGTGTGAGTCTGGCTAGAATTTCTGGCTAGAATTCAGGCCGTTACATATTTTCCGACCAATCCCTCATTTTGTAGCTAGGCACACATGTAGCGAGTCAATTGCATGGGTACACCTCTTCAGTCTTAAGTGGCCTTAATTTCCTCCTTTCTTTAATCTGCATTTTTTTATATAAAAAAAAGTCAAATAATGAGATTTAAATTGGCATCCATTGTGTTGCTAGATAAGGAAATTAAGCCACTTAAGACTATTGAGATGTGTCTTGTGGCCTAGAAGATTATCTTCATTATCTTCATTACAGGACATTAATAGGACTGGCTTTGATGACGAGCTGAAGCAGTTCTTAAAATAACCAAGAAAGGAAGATGTGTTTCAACAGAGCACACAGAGACAGGCCGCACAGTAAACCCAGGTGTTGGTCCTCGGTGGGTAATTCAGTCCTTTACTAGAATCGCAGAGCTTTTCTACACCCTTGGTTTGGCTGTGGGTTTCAGGGGGGTTTCCAAGTGGTGTGGCAGGTGTCTTACATCTCAGTAGTGTTTTTTTTTTCTTTTCTTTTTTTCTCTCGTTTCATTTCTTTATTAATACCACTGGGTTACCCAAGGTCACACCTGTTCCATGCCAATCCGTTCACAACTGTTCAGTGCTGCCCAGTGTAACCAAAAGTGATGTGGTTATCTGTGGAGAAAGTACACGGACAAGGCCATTGGTACGTGGACAAGGCCACTGGACTGATATGAAGTTGAGCAGTTTTTCCCTCACTAAGTCAGTCTGTTTTCTGCTCCTTCCCAAAGAAATTGAGAATGTGGACGTTGGTACGAGTGCTCACAGACCGTCTTCCCCTCCCGTAGTGCTACTCCTTTCCCCTCCAGATTTGGTATTCAAACGAGTGCCGATGTTCACCAGCTAGGCTGCCAGTGTCACAAATGGCCAGTATCCATTCTATCCTCAACTAATTCCTAACTTCCCATCCTCCTATGAGAGGCCTTGCAACAGCTAACAACACAGTGATCATAAAGATATTAGTATCTCGTAGCCTATTTGGCTAATACTGGTCAACCTGATTTCTTTATACTTCACTTATCTTACACACACACACACACACACACATACGCACACTCTCTCACACAAACACACACACACACATATGCACACTCTCTCTCACACACACACACGCACGCTCTCTCTCACTGTCTCTCTCACTCATACACACAGCAGATTCTTTCTTTTTTTTGTGGACCAAGTTCGATGAAACTGTGTTTATAAAGAATTCAGTTCAACTGCAAAACGTTGCATGCGAAGGAACAGAAGGAGAGATCACCTTGGAAGGCTATGACGGCCAACAATGTCTTTCATACACACACACACACACACACACAGATGCTAACACACCAACACACACACACACGTGGATTAGTAGGGAACAGGAGCCAGAGGTGTCATAGGTAGGGACTTGGAGACTGGTGAGAGGAGCGTGAGGCCAGCAGCATGGAGGCCCTGAGAGGACTGGAACAACGGTCAAGCCAGATGCCGTTCAGAAATGCCTCCTCCTTGACGCCAACCGACAGAGGATGCCAGTTTCATTGTTAGATCTCATTGAGGAAGACCGAAGTTAGCAGCTGCCCAATGCCACTGACAATAGGCTGCTGTGCAAGTCTGCATCATCATAGAGTGGACAATGGTCCTTTCATTAATTATTTTTGGGACATGACCTGCTTTATCCTATTAGGGGATTTGAGTCACTCACCGCTAAGAAATCCACACACATACTCCTTTGCTGGTTCAGTCTGGACATAGTGTCAGAATTATTGAATTCACAGGGATAACATGCGCCAGGGAATCCCTCTGCATGTGACCTGGGTTCAGTCAAAATAGCTTGGGAATATGACTCGAGGGAAATGATCCAATCTTTTTTTTTTTTTTTTTTTTTTTTATATTACAGGTCTCTTTTCTTGTGTATACAATGACACAGTTATACTTTTAGATAACATGATCAAGCACATTTCTGCAACATGGGTCTCCTACATTTATACAGCACTAGACACACACATATTTGTTGTTTTTTTGTTTTTGGCAGTTGATAGACCTGGCCACACCGCACACATTTGGAAGAATGCAACCTCAGTGTGCTGCAAGCTATAACACCCCCATCAATTGTTTGTAACACTTTACATTAAATCACCCTTATACCTGTTTAATAACAGTGTAATTAATGATTGTAAGCAACATTTTATTTACATGTTTTTACATTAATAATTAATTGATACATTACGAAGTACTGCTAATAGACCTGGAAAGAACAGTCCTTATTCCACTTGTTATTACATGTGTAATAAGGAGTGGTCCATATTCCACTTGAGTAGCTTAATAATAACTCCAGTTCTAAGCAGTGACGAAGCAAGTATCAATGTCGGCCTACTGTGTAAAAGCATTTTAATACAATGTTGTTACTAGAGTAATTACAGAGTTACTATACAGAGAAAGGGGTACATGATGTAAAATGTGACCCAATTAACTTATTCGTATCTTCATAGCTGTCATAATGAAATATAGGACATTACCAGATATTCAATGGAGCTTTGTGTACATATGCATCGTTTTCATATACAATTTAATTGCATGGTTTCGAAGACCCTCACTGTTTCTTTGCAAAGATTAGACAGGTGACTGACGTAACACACTACTACTCTGAAGGGATTGAGTCAAGACTAGACCCGCCACTTGACTTGTCAGTGTTTTACGACAGAAGGTTGTATTCACATGGTACCAGTATTTTACCCAAGAGTCAAGTAACTGTCAAGACCTCAGTCTTGACTAAGAGACACACAGACCAATACTGGTCTTCTGACCGAGTATTGACCCAAGACCGTATTCACTTGGTCTCAAATGGTAACGGGAGCTCGAACAGGAGGACTTGAACCCAGTCCCAAAATAATCCCTCGTGCCTAATAATACCTAGTGATTACACCTATCTACCAGATCTTCAGATTTCATCTCCAGATCTGATAGGCAGGTGTAAGGCACACCGGCTTTCAACGTCATTACCTGTGTGGCTCCCAGCTCAGATTCTCATCCCTAAAAGCCCCAATTGTAAAGCACAAGCACCCTCTGCTGGTCAGACATTGAACTGATGGGTTAATGTTTGAACAATAGGCTAGTCAGCTATCTTCTTGGAGAGCTACACTCCTGTAGGTTTACGCTCAAACCCTAATTTAGCACACCAACTAATAAACTGCTGATCAAGACCATGATTAGCTAAATATGGTTTGCTAGCTTTGGGTTGGAGTAAGAACCTGCATGGTAAACATGCAAGGACGGTAGCTTCTCCAGGGTTGGCTACCATATGACTACAAAGTGGGAAATATGTCTTAAAGACCAACACCACTGAAAATGTAGCATTAAAGTACCTGTGAGAAATAGAGTATCATCTGAGGAATCTTAGTCGTGTTTAATGACTCCCAAGACCAACACCATTTGTATAAAAAAAATAATAAGCTGTGTCTTACATTTATTTATTTAGCAATTTAGTTGACGGGAAGAGTTCACATTAACCAACATATCATATTACACATCAATGTAAATGTGTCGGAGATACCTACAGAGCTCATTTGCATATGTAGTAGTCCCTGGGTATGTTTAAAACGTCATACATCAATATATACATTATACATGATTACAGACATGACTTGCTCCATGTTTTGAGTTTGTGTTTACACGTGTTGTGTTTACAAGGGCATGTATGATCTGGAAGACCAGACACTCGCCAGCAAGTATTTAAAAACATCTATCCATGACCCTATTCACAGACTGCTACCACACAGTATAAGCAAACCTGTGAGGAATGTCATGCTTGCGTAGCAACCACATTTACTTGTGTGATTTAAATTGCAGTTTTAATGTTCAGTATCACAGTCAATCAGATCCACATTGCTAGATAAGAGCTAGAATCAGAGAATTGCCAATTGTTGGACGAGAAATGACATGAATTTGTCTTGGTTTTATACAAGGCATAAACACTACAACAAAACTGCATTCGTCATGGATTGCGGCATGCCGTTATAAGCAGTTACAGATGTGACTGGAGAAGACTTGGAATCTCTTGTTTCAATAATCTAACCATATTATACGACTTAATGAAGAATGTGCATGCACATTGTTGTTAGATACAGGCTCCTAATCTCACAAACGTATACATTTTACATAGTTGTTGGAAAAAGCACACCAAGCGATCACTCCATGTTAAAAGCCGGTAGTTATGTCTGCTGATTTGACCCAATACCCCTGCGAGTCAGTGAGTAGATTTTGAGTTTTGAATTAGGTTTTTATTATCTGGCGTCTCTGTTTTTGCACATGCTGTTATCCAGTGAAAAAAGTTAAGAAGAATAGAACAACAGTGAGAATGAATTATGGAGTATAAGACGTTACGATTATGTCCTCTACTTAGCAGAGGCCTCATTGGGGCTTTAGCCTATTAAACACTACGGGGCCGACCAGAGCAGTGCTGTTTGTGCCAGACCCCATTCAGTACGACACTTTATAGAACAGCCTGCTAACGTGTCACATTGCCCATTGTGGGAGCTGCAGTAATGAATTATGCATTACCCAACACCAAGTGAACAGGCGTGGTTAGACAAACCTCCTGGTTGCCAGCCCCTCAGCATGGGCACAAGCAGGCTGGAACCAGATATGTTGTGGGGCCAGCTGAGCATCCTTTTAACAACCCGAACTGCGGAGAAGGAAAAAAAAAAAGGATGTGAAAGGATAACATCGGTGCCAGCACAGTGTGGCTTGGTACGGCCAAGCTTTACTGGCATCTGCTGTAGAACTCCTGACCATGTTTCAGATCATTTGCACATTTCATGTTCACAGTGTTTACTCTCAGGTGTGCCTGGCATGCAGAAGAACAGAAGGGGCCCCTGTGCTATTATGGCATTTAGCAGATGCCTTTATCCAAAGCGACTTACAACAGATACATTTTTTTAACGAAGTGAATCATCTATCCATCAGTCATCATAAGAAAAAGTAATCTATGGTAGGACCAGGAGCTATTGGCAGTCACAATGCTAGAAGAAGGAAGAATTCTTTTTTTCTTCTTTCTTTTTTTGTAATTATTATAATTTTTTTTACAGGAGAGAAACTTTTACAGTGGGGTATTGGGGATGAAGAGGTCTTTAGGAGGGACTTTTATTGTATGGGATGATATTGTTATAGTCCGAGTTTTTTATTTTTTTAAATCCATGTTTAGTGCAGTTAGATTAGTTTAGTGCAGTTAGATTTGCAGTTTCACCTGTAAAATGTCTAGACAAAAGACTAAACAAATTGGACAACATCTCTCTTTTGTAATGTAAAGTCATTCTGGTAGTATTCACTCACCTGCGTTGGATGTGTGTGGAGCTGTGTTTTTTTACTGGACTGGAGTAGCTTCTTGCTGAAACTAAACAATACATTTTAAAGACAATGGAATACGTCTTATAAAGTTTGGACACACCTTCTCATTCAATGGTTTTTCTTTATTTTTTTTTATTATTTTCTACATTGTAGATTAATATTGAAGACATCAAAACTATGAAGGAACACATATGGAATTATGTAGTAAACAAAAAAGTGTTAAACAAACCAGAATGTGTTTTATATTTTAGATTCTTCGAAGTAGCCACCTTTTGCTTTGATGACAGCTTTGCACACTCTCGGCAAGTTTGTGTCCAAACGTTTGACTGGTACTGTATGTAAATCATATGTACGTCAATGAGGATACTGCCTGGGATTGTTTGAAATTATACATTCGTGTGGGATCTGCCACACATCTATAACAAACGCTAAGGTGCAGAAGAGAGATGAGAGACCAACGAAGAAAATGTGTATTGATCCCAAGTCTATCGACTATCCTTTTCAGAATGGCAGATTTGAAAGACTCTATAGACTTCATACATGGACACATACTTTGTTCTGACTGAGTGCACTACAGTACAGATTAAGTCGCTTTGTGTGTGTGCATATTTATTTTACACTGGGAGGTACTTTTTTGCATTATTCAAACATTGGCCTGCTGTCCTTTATTACAGTTGATTATAGTGATATAATGTAGTGCTGTTTGGGAATAATGAAACACAAGATAGAAGTCACAATGAGGGGAGCTACACAGCTACACTTATTACCTGTCAAATGATTGTGAAATCTTTCTCTCTGGTCTTATGGTATTATTGCTGCAACATTTGAAGTTACATTTTGCAGGATTTTGCCTCCCGGGTGTTCTTGATCCCCTAAAGAGTCATGTCAAGTCAATAATTCCCAGAAATAATTTCATTGGTCAAAAGGGGGCACCCTTCTCAATGCCAATAAGCATAAGCTTATTTGGTCAACGATTGCAAGCCTAAAACTAATGACTGTGTTGTTTAATGAGCCAAGAAATGTATTGACATTATTTCATAGGAGAATAAGAGAATGATAACTCAACACTCAAACCCCCCAAATTAAGTCAACCATTTAGCAATTAAACTTTTTGTCCAGCGCAAGAAAGAACTTTCAGTATCATGTCTCTATAGTAGCTCACATTAATAAAGGTGATGTCTCATTGATAAAAGCAGTTCTGTCACTAAATTCACCTCATGGCTTATTACTCATCAACATTTAGTTTTGTCGATTCCATTCACAGCTGCCAGGTGTCTTACTAATCAGCACTGACTCAGTCCCCATGTTATTCTATTTTCTAACAGCAAATAAGGACAGTGAGCAGGTAGAGGCTGAGAGCCAGCCTGTAGCTCCTCAGAGGCAGTCTCCAGTTCCCTGTGCCTCCACAGGAGGCACTACCGAGTCCTCTCCTCTGGGAGGTGCTCCAGGAAAGACAAAGAGATCAGCAAACAATGGCAGTGCACTAAGGAAACCAGCTGTGGACGCGCCCCCTATCATACAACCCAAACCCCAAAAACCAAGTCCCTCTCCATCTCCTGAGGCCCCAAGCACCTCAGCCTCTAGACACCATGAAACCGGGGCTCTGAGGGTCAGCAAGACCTCATTCATCATACCCAAGAAGCAGCCTGAAGCTGTCCCCACGCCACCTTCATCCTCAGCCCCTACCCTGTTGAGTGAGACCAGGACCCTACCTGTGTCCCCAGCACCCATTGCCCCTTCCTCCAGACCCTCTCAGCCCAACAACCAGGTCAGGCAGAGCATCCAACGCTCTCTTACCAACATCCTGTACAAGAGGTGAGAGCAAATGGGAGCCTGTCACTGAAGTAAATGAATCGTGTCATTAAGTGTACATTTAATTCCTTGGGTTCTACCACCTACAACTTGCAGGAAAGATGTGGTCACAAGCACACTTTGTTAATTTCGTTCATTTGTTTTATTATTTGATTTTATTCCTGGTGGCATTTAAACATACACTTCATGGTACATGAAGTGGCCCAATTGGGGTATACTGTAGATATACAGTAGAGAGGTATTGGATATAAATGAAACAATTCTCGCTCTCTCATCCCTCTCTCCCTTTCTCTCACACGCATAAAGATAATCACACTGATTGAAAAATAGCATTGCATATGCTCATAATGTGAAAAAACTGTTATTGCTGACTGATTTTATTTCTAATTTTTCAAGGGTCTGCGATTTTGATGACTTGGAGATGTCTGAGACTGAAGTTGGGAAGCTCGTCACAAACATTGAGACAGAGATGTTCGACATATTTCACAATACAGATAGCAAGTACATTAACAAGTATCGAACAATCATGTTCAACCTGAAAGACCCTAAAAACAAGGTTGGTCTACAGTAGCAAAACACACCTCTGCCTTTCGCTGCAAAGAAAATCTCCACACTTTTCAAACAGTACAATAATTCTCTGCAATGTAGACTGAAGAGAGCATATGTCAATGACAACATTATAATTGTTATTCAACATAACAAAGTGCTCATGTCTGACAAAACTGTTGGGTAGGTTGGTTTACAGAATGTGTTCTGGTTGCTAAGACCTTGTCTTCTTTGGGATCATCCCCAGGGGTTGCTCTACCGGGTCATAGGTGGTGAGATCAGCCCCTTCAGGCTGGCCAGAATGAGCCAACGGGACATGCAGGCCACTAAGGTCCCAGAGTCCAGCACAAAGGAGACCTCAGAGGTACACTGGTAGTCTCACAGAAAGTTTACAATTGATGAACCTAATTCCAGACCTCACCTTAAAAATTCACCATTCATCTTCATCACATGATAATACTTGATTGATCACTTTACCATTTGATTGATAGGTCTGTGTCATGTTACCAATCCTTTGTTGTCTGTGTGTCATGCAGACCCCTGCATCTGGTGTCAAAGGCGTACAGCCAAAGCCTGACCCAGTGAAGGTTGATCTAATAGTTCCCAGTGTGGTTATGAAGGAGGTTTCATCCAGATCTGATAGAAACATGGTATGTATCTTCTGCCTATGCCTTGAATTACTGAATTTGCTCAATAGCTGTACATATAATCTCTTCATTGTTCTTGAGTGTGTTCACTCATTATCGAACAACAAGTAATGTTGAAGTGAAGTGTGTGTATGTGTGTGTGTGTGTGTGTGTATGTGTGTGCGTGCATACGTGTGTGTGTAGTGTCTGAACACATCATTAATGTGTGTATTGGTGAATTAGCCTAGTTTGTAACATTTTCCTCCTCTCTCAGGAACAGAAGAAAACTCTTCCAGCTGCCCCTAGGGTCAGACCAAGCCAGTCAAGCCAGAGCAGTTCAGTACCAGATATTATAAGCTGCATGCTGAAAGACACAACTTCGGAGCACAGAACTCACCTGTTTGACCTAAAGTGCAAGATCTGCACAGGTAAAAGCAATCAAAGAGAATAAACATAATGCACACATAGTCAAACAGTCACTCAACTTCCCTAAAACATCAGCAAAAATCACTCATGTATCAAACCTTGAACTGAAACCAATATCCAGTAGGAATGATATTCTGCACATTCTGTAGTGCGAAAGTAGTGCTTTTTCTGTAGTGGATTCTGATGACAAATGTATTGTATGGGTTATGTTTCCACCCCCAGGTCTGATAGCTGAAGATGAGGAGGAGCCAGTATCCAAGAAGCCCAAATACTCCGGGTCATCGTCATCCTACACCAGCCGACCGGCTGAATTGAGAAACAGACATGAGTATCGCCACTCCTGGATGTACGCCAGCCCAGAGGAGGGAACAAGGAAAGCTCCAGCAGGGGATGACTCACCCCTCTGGGCACCCCCTGACTCCCCCACCATGGAGTCCCCTGCCTCCCCCCTAATGGAGCTCCCTACCTGCCCCATTGCAGAATCCCCTGCTTCTCCTATTATGGAGTCTCCCACCTCCCCCATTTTGGAATCCCCTGCCTCCCCCACTATGGAATCTCCTACCTCCCCCACTCCAGAAAACTGCAAAACAAAGACACCCATCAGAACATATACCCCAGTCGTTATCCCTGCCGTCTCTACGGTAACCATCACAAGACGTGACCCCCGCACCGCAGGCAACCGCCCTTCCGCCATGGCAACTGTCAGTGCTACCCCAACCCTGCCTCCACCAGTCTCTTATGTTCCTGCAAGAGAGACAGTTACCCTGACCAAACCTTGCCTACCTTTGCCACCAGCCCCATCACTGCCACCCCCAGCCTTACCCAAATCTATCTTGATGAAGCCATCGTCTTCATCAGACACCTGCTTTTTTGGTACATCAGGGTCATCCACAAGGTATTTCCTCTCAGCTTGACACTTGAAAACTTGAAAAGTCACTTGAAAGTTAACCTGGATGAGAAAGTGTTTTAAGATGATGGATAGCGTTTATTCAACTTTAAAAAAAAAAAAAAAAATAATCAATTTCAGTTTGAGAAAGTGAACCTTTCCTCCTCTTTGTAGGACTTACATGTGATTAGGTAGAACCGGAGTCTCATTGTGATGTTGTGTTTTGTATCACAGGGCTATGAACTCCCACTCCCCTCCAGACGGGGAAACTGCTCAGTTCCTGGCCAAGCAGGAAATATTGTGGAAAGGCTTCCTAAACATGATCAGCGTAGCCAAGTTTGTCACCAAGGGATATCTAGTCTCTGGGTCTTCAGACTATCTTAAAGAGGTAATGCATCGTTTCTTATGTAAATCACAACTTTGCGTAGTGGTGTTATATATATATATATATAAATATATATTTGCCATTTAAGTACACCCCTCTGGTAACACACAGGTGTTAAATATATTTGAATCTCAGACTTTCAATAAACACTTTCAATAAGAGATGTTAACTTATTAGAAACGATTACAACTACAATGATATTTTCAAAACAAAAACTGTCATAATCAAATAAACAAACTGACATAATGATTTCCATTTGGAAAATATCACTGTATTGCTTTGAGGTAGTGCTTTGCATAATAGACGTTCATTTGGTTTGAATATTGAAGAATTGTTCCCTCCGCTCAGGATCTACCTGATACTATCCAGATAGGTGGACGAATCCTACCTCAAACTGTGTGGGAATATGTTTCAAGAGTCAAGAACTCCATTACAAAGGCAAGCCTTCATACATTCTTCCACCCATGTCATTTTAGCCTCCCAAATGACATTTTGTTTGGTGTTTAGTAGTACATAAATGATAAGAGATGATTCTTGTTGGTCCACAGGAGCTATGTGTGATACGTTTCCACCCAGCGACAGAGGAGGAGGAGGTGGCCTATGTTTCTCTGTTCTCTTACTTCAGCAGCAGAAGGCGCTTCGGTGTGGTGGCCAACAACAGCCGCAGTGTCAAAGACATCTACCTTATTCCACTCAGCGCAAAAGAGTCAATTCCATCTAAACTCCTACCCCTTGAAGGACCAGGTACAGCATAAAATGCTTTTGGTAACACTTAATGTTAAGTTCCTTTATACCTGTGTAGTAACATTGTGATTAATAGTTACAACATTATATTACCATGTTGTTGCATAGTCCTTTGGTAAATTACATAGCAGTGTACTATCTAACAGCATGTCAATACAATGTTGTTACTAGTGTAATTACAGAGTTACTACACAGATATAAGGGCATGTATAACCATGCTTTCTTTTACATTATTTTAGATTGAGCATAATAGTGTCACATACTGCTGTGACCACATAGAGATAATATTCACCTTTGAATACACAAATAATCTGTGCAGATATAAACATGTTCTAATCGGCTCTTCCTCTTTCTTTGTCTTTGTCTCACAGGACTTGAGAAGAATCGCCCCAATCTTCTTCTGGGGCTCGCAATTTGCCAGAAACCGAAACGTCCAGGAAGCTTGCCACTGGAGGTCGAAGAGAAGAGACCCAAGATCCACATGTTTAAAGACCCTAGAGATACTGCCCTCCCGAAACCACCTATGCTCTATGGTTCTGTCGTTACACCAGATTTATCGCTGCCTTACGATCCAGAGATCCCTATTAGCGTCACCCCTCCTGGCTCCCCTCCCTCTATTGAATCAGACTCCTCTTCCTCGGGCTCCATTACAATCCCATCTCTTCTGTCCTCCATCAGAGCTGCCCCTGTGGCTACCCCTGCCTCTGCCCCTCCCCCCACCTCCGTTGCCCACTCTGGCAAGAATTCTCCCTCTATTTTACCTAGCCGCACCTCATCCAGCAATAGCTCTACAACCCCCCTTCAGACTATCCTTAAGACTCTGTTTAGGAAAGCGCCAAGTGACTCCAATGCGCCCCCAGCTGAGCACACCTCTCTGGCTGTCCCAGCTTCCCCGGCAGTTCCAATAGTGCCCCGTCTACCCCTTCCACCCCCACCCCCAATAGTGGACCCCATAGTCCAGCAGTATGGGCAGAAATGCAAAGTCATAGAGATAGAGGAGGAGGAAAATGAATATGACCGGCCTTATGACCCAGAGGATGAGTATGACCCAGGAATGGGGTATGGAATGGTTGCCCCAGTTAGCATTGATAAAATGTTTCAGACCAATGCACCTGTACAGTCCACCTTTGCGGATGATGATGTGGCTTACGATCCTGAGGACGAGACTATCTTTGAGGATATGCACAATGATGTCAGCATTAAAAAAGCCAAAGCCTCAGCCTCAGCCTCTGCCCCAGCCCCATCCCCAGCCCCAGCCCCAGCCACAGCCCCATCCCCAGTCCCAGTCCCAGCCCCAGCCCCAGCCCCAGCCCCAGCTCCAGCCCCAGCCCCAGCCCCTCAGAACATCCCCAACACTGGTACTATAGTTGTCTCAGCCGCAACACTGACTGAACAGCAGCGGATGCTTGAGGACCTTAACAAGCAGATTGAGGAGCAGAAACGGCAGTTGAAGGAGCAAGAGGAGGCGCTGCGTCAGCAGAGAGAGGCAGTGGGCATGTTTATGGCTCATTTCTCTGTTTCTGACGCCTTGATGTCTCCTCCTCCTAAATCCCTGCTGTCTAACAATCAGTTCCTAACATCGCAGAGTGATGCAGAGAAGTCAGAGGCAAAGGCTCCAGATGTCCCAACAGCTGACCAGAAGGGGGAAGCCAGACAGACGTGTGCCAATCAAAGACAGAGCTCAAAACCTTTGAAAACAGAGACTTCCACACAACAAGTCACAATTAAGAAAGAGATAGGGACCGAGAATAAGCCTGTACCTCTCCCAGACTTGGGTGAAGTTGACATGTCAAATGAGACATTGAAGAAGGAGATCAAAAAAGAAACGGACAACATTTCTATAGCTGATGAGAATAATGACTCTGATGTGGCTTATGACCCAGAGGATGAAACTATCTTTGATGATATGCAAGAGGAGATTACTCAAAACAAGAAGGTGAGAACCGTATCTTGTGAATCCTCAGTGTCTAGCTTAAGTCATCAGCCTGGGACTTCCCACGATAAGAGGTCTAAACAGTCACCGAAGAAACGGGAGCATAAATCCAGGGACCGTCGTGAAAGCCCTCCACGTAGATCTGCGCGGCACCCACTTGGACGCCCTGAGAGAAGAAGGGATAGACACCGACGAAGCGAGAGGGACAGGTCAAGTCACAGAGAGCGGGATCTCTCGGAACGCAGAGGCCGCCATGTCCATCGCAAAGACCGCAATTCTCGGCGGCGTTCTGGTGGTCGCAGAAGATCCCCGTCTTCACCAAGAACAAAAAGAGGTTCTGCCTCATTTTCACCAAGGGGTCTAATGGGTCCTTTCCCCTGGGTGTTAGGGGACACCAAGGGCTTAGTGGCTCCCGAAAACACAGATTTAGGAAGCCCAGAGCCAGGACAAATCATGGATGATGATGACTCACCTCAGCCCTCCTCTGATAGACAGAATGACTTTGATGAACCAGAGCCAAAATCCAATAGTTTTGACTCTATAGTTCCACCAAAGGGGCACATTAAGAACACAGGCCCTCCAATATCCCATGACCATCTCCCTCCCCAGCAGCTTAAGGATCAACAACCTCGCCGATCCACGCTGGAAGCACTAAGAGGCCCTACCAGCAGGCAACATGACAATGGAGGTGGGCCCTCTCAACAGGAACCAAAAGAACAGCACTGTGTCCAGAGCCACACAGACGTTCAGAGAGAAAACCAGCGATCCTCACAAAGTCCCTCCCACAGACCTGCCCTTAAACAAGAGGATAAGAGGCGCAGCAGTTCAGAGAGAAGAGGTCCAGATGTTATGGAGGAAAGAAGAGACACAGGACCAGACATCAGAGGTGCAGGTCCACATATTAGTGGTGAAATTAGTGGTCCAGATATGGCAGGGCAAGACATTAGGGGGGATGTGAGATGGCCAGGCATGAGAGGTCCAGGTTCAGGCTTTAGAAGCCCAGATATGAGAGGCCCAAGCCCAAATGTTAGAGAGCCAGTTATGAGTGGGCCACAAATTAGAGATCCAAGTCCAGATATTAAAGGGCCAGAAATGAGAGGACTGAATATCACAGGTCCACAAGCAAACATCAGAGGTCCAGAAATGCAAGGTCCAGACATTAGAGGTGGAAGGAGAGGGCCAGATATGAAAGATCTGGATATTAAACGCCCAAGTCCAGATTTGAGGGGTCCAGGACAAGACATCAGAGGTCCAGATATGAGACGCCCAAGTCCGGATATGAGGGGTCCAGGGCAAGACATGAGAGGTCCGGATATGAGACGCCCAAGTCCAGATATGAGGGGTCCAGATATGAAAGATCCAGATATGAGACGCCCAAGTCCAGATATGAGGGGTCCAGGGCAAGACAGGAGAGGCCGTGACATGCAGGGTCCAAATGTGAGACGTCCAAGTCCAGATATGAGAGGTCCAGGGCCAGGCATCAGAGGCCCAGACATGAGGGGTGAAGTGAGAGGTCTAAGGCCAGACATTAGGATCCCAGATGCTGGGGGCACAGATGTCAGAGGGCCAGACATGCAGGGTGAAAGGAGAGGTCCAGATGTAAACAACCCAGAGATGCAAGGCCCAGATATGAGAGGTGCAAGAAGAGCTCCAGACATAAGAGATCCAGAACTAGATACGAGAGGTCCAGGGCTAGACATGAATGGTCCAGCTATGATGGGTGATAGGAGAGGTTCAGATATGCGAGGTCCTAGGCCAGACATTAGAGGTCCAGACATGAGGGGCCCAGGGCCAGACATGAGGGGTCCAGGTATGGGTGGGGAAAGGAGAGGGCCAGACATGATGGGTCCAGGGCCAGACATGAGGGGTCCAGGGCCAGACATGAGGGGTCCAGGGACAGTCATGAGGGGTCCAGGGCCAGATATGAGAGATAAAAGGAGATGTCCAAGGCCAGACATTAGGGGTGCAGTGCCAGACATAAGAGATCCAGCTATGATGGATCCAAGGCCAGCTATGAGTGATAGGAGAGGACCAGGACCAGATATTAGGGATCAAGGGCCAGGTATGATGGGTCCAGGGCTAGACACAGCGTTTGAAATGTCAGGGCCTGACATGAGAGGTTCAGGGCCAGATATTAGGGATCCAGAGTTCAGAGGTCCAAGGCCAGACATGAGTGGTCCAGGTATGGGTGGGGAAAGGAGAGGGCCAGAAATGTGGGGTCCGGGGCCAGGCATGAGGGGTCCAGGGCAAGATATCAGGCGTCCAGGGCCAGACATTAGGGGTCCAGGGCCAGACATTAGGGGTCCAGGGCCAGGCATGAGGAGTCTAGGTATGAGGGGTCCAGGGCCAGACATGATGGAACGAAATAGCAGTCCAGGGCCAGACATTAGGAGCACAGATGTGAGAGGGCCAGGTTTAACCAATCCAGAGATGCAAGGCCCAGATATGAGGGGTGCAAGAGGAGGTCCTAGGCCAGACATTAGAAGTCCAGATATGAGGGGTCCAGGGCCAGATGTTAGAGGTCTTGGGCCAGATATGAGGGGTTCAGGCCCAGATATGAGGGGTTCAGGGCCAGATATGAGGGGTCCAGGGCCAGATATGAGGGGTCCAGGGCCAGGTAGGAGGGGTCCAGGGCCAGATAGGAGGGGTCCAGGGCCAGATATTAGAGGCCCAGGGCCAGATAGGAGGGGTCCAGGGTCAGATATGAGGGGTCCAGGGCCAGATATGATGGGTCCAGGGGCAGATATGATGGGTCCAGGGCCAGATATGATGGGTTCAGGGCCAGATATGAGGGGTTCAGGGCCAGATATGAGGGGTCCAGGGCCAAATATGAGGGGCCCAGGGCCACATATGAGAGGTCCACGTCCAGATATTAGAGGTCCAGGGCCAGATGTGAAGGGTCCAGAGTCAGACATAAGAGAGACAGATATGATGGGTCAAGGGCCAGATATGAGAGATGATAGGAGAGGTCCAGGGCCAGACATGGTGTATGATAGGTCAGAGCCTGACATGAGGGGCCCAAGTTTACATCATATGAGGGGTGAGAGGAGAGGGCCAGACATGAGAGGTCTAGGGCTAGACATTAGCGGTCCAGGTATGGGTGGGGAAAAGAGAGGCCCAGATATGAGGGGTTCAGGGCCAGACATGAGGGGTAAAAGGAGAGGGCCAGACATGAGAGATCCAAGGCCAAATATTGGCGGGCCAGGGCCAGACATGAGCGGTCCAGGACCAGACATGAGAGGTCATGGGCTGGATATGAGAGGATCAGGGCCAGATATGAGAGGTGAAAGGAGAGGGCCAGATATGAGAGTTCCAGGACCAGACATGAGGGGTTCAGGGCCAGATATTGGGGGTTCAGGGCCAGATATTGGGGGTTCAGGGCCAGACATGAGGGGTTCAGGGCCAGACATGAGGGGTTCAGGGCCAGATATGAGGGGTGAAAGGAGAGGGCCAGACATGAGAGGTCCAGGGTCAGACATGAGGGGGCCAGGGCCAGATATTGGGGGGCCAGGGCCAGACATTAGGGGTTCAGGGCCAGATATGAGGGGTGAAAGGAGAGGGCCAGACATGAGAGGCCCAGGGTCAGACAGGAGAGGGCCAGGGCCAGATATGGAGGGGCCAGGGCCAAACATGAGGGGTCCAGGACCAGACATTAGAGGTCATGGGCCGGATATGAGAGGATCAGGGCCAGATATGAGGGGTGAAAGGAGAGGGCCAGATATGAGAGGTCCAGGGTCAGACATGAGGGGTTCAGGGCCAGACATGAGGGGGTCAGGGCCAGATATGGGGGGGTCAGGGCCAGACATGAGGGGCCCAGGACCAGACATAAGAGGTCAAGGGCCAGATATGATGGGTTCAGGGCCAGATATGAGGGGTCCAAACATGAGGGGTGAAAGGAGAGGACAAGACATGAGGAGCTCAGGTCCAGAGTTTAGGGACGAGAGGAGAGGGCCAGATATGAGGAGCCCAGGGCCAGAGTTTAAGGAGTATAGGAGAGGACATGATATGAGGGGCCCAGGGCCAGAGTTCAGGGACGACATGAGAGGGCCAGATATGAGGGGCCCAGGGCCAGAGTTTATGGATGACATGAGAGGGCCAGATATGAGGGGCCCAGGGCCAGAATTTGGGGAGGAGAGGAGAGGACATGATATTAGGGGTCCAGGACCAGAGTTTGGGGAGGAGAGGAGAGGGCCAGACATGAGGGGTCCAGGGCCAGAATTCAGGGGGGTCAGGAGAGGGGCAGATATGAGGGGTCCAGACATGAGGGGCCCAGGTCAAGAGTTTGGGGAGGAGAGGAGAGGGCCAGACATGAGGGGTCCAGGGCCAGAATTTGGGGAGGAGAGGAGAGGGCCAACCATGAGAGGTCCAGAGCCAGAATTTGGGGAGGAGAGGAGAGGTCCAACCATGAGGGGTCCAGGGCCAGAATTTGGGGAGGAGAGGAGAGGGCCAGACATGAGGGGCCCAGGGCCAGAGTTTAGGGAGTACAGGAGAGGACATGATATGAGGGGCCCAGGGCCAGAGTTTAGGGACGACATGAGAGGGCCAGATATGAGGGGCCCAGGGCCAGAGTTTGGGGAGGAGAGGATAGGACATGATATGAGGGGTCCAGGGCCAGAATTTGGGGAGGAGAGGAGAGGGCCAGCCATGAGGGGTCCATGGCCAGAATTTTGGGAGGAGAGGAGAGGGCCAGCCATGAGAGTTACAGGGCCAGAGTTTAGGGAGGAGAGGAGAGGACTAGACATGAGGGGTCCAAATATCAGTGGTTCAGGTCCAGAGTTTTGGGAGGAGATTAGAGGACCGGATATGATAGCTCCAGGGCCAGAGTTTGGGGAGGAGAAGAGGGGTCCAGGTCCAGTGATGAGGGGATCAGGCCCAAACATGAGAAGTCAAGACATGAGGGGTCCGGCCATGAGAGAGGAAAGAAAAGATCCTGATCCAGACATGAGCGGAGACCACTTCATACCACCCAATGATGTTGGAGGACAGAGGTCACTATCGCCCCATTTAAATAGTCCAAGGATGCCCGTACCTCATCAAAGAGGGAATTTCATGGATCAAAGGGGGGCACATTCTACTGGATTCCATGGCCCTAGGGGTCCACGTCCCTCACTGTTCAACCAACCCAGAGGTCCATCTCCAGGGCATTTCCCAGACAATGTAGGCCAACCACAGTTCCGTTTTGATGGACCATATAATCAGCCAGTGGTAAGGCCACTGAGACATAAAGGACCTTTACTTCCCACTCCCCCTGAGGGTCTCATTCGTCTACCGAACAGCATGGGCAGCAGCCCCGATCCCTTCAACAAAGACCAGCAGACTTGTCATTCACCTGATATGAGGAGAACAAGCATGCCCAGAGAGGAATGTGATATGAGAATCCATGGGGTTAGTCCCCTAAGCAGGGATGGCATCCTGGGCTCATCATCCCACATGTCCCGGGAGAGGCAGTTGTCCGAGGAGAGGGGGAGAGAGCGAGGTGGCAGTTATGGGAGGGAGTGGAATAGGGGGAGAGGTGGGCCAGTGAGTAGAGGCCGAGAATGGGAAAGAGGAGCAGGAGGGAGACAGGAGGGGCAAGAGAGAGGCCCTAGCAGAGGGAGAGAAGCAGACAGGCCCAGGGAGGAGAGTGGACATCAAAGTAGATCCACAGAGTCGGACAGAAACACAAGCAGAGCCACAAGCATAGAAGGAGATGCGAACAGGGGAGGTTCTGGGCAAGAGAGCACTGCCAAAACCAGGAGTAATGACAGAGACAAAACAGGGAACAGGGACCAAAGTCAATGTGAACAGTCAAGGATCGGTCTACGAGGCCGCTCAGTTGACAATGACGGAAACAGTAAACAGAAAGATGAGGGGGAAAAGGGTAACAAGGTTGAATCAACAGATGCCCAGCAGGAGAGTAAGGGTCCAGCTTGAATGGAGACAGCTACAGAGAAATTCATGGACTGAGACTGTTTTCTGTCAGGACAGTACCATTAGCACTACAAACACTGAATGTATCCTGTGAATATAATAGAAAGTCTTTGATAGAAAAAGTCATTATTCAGTATTTATGGAAAAAAATGCGAAAGATCAGATTGTCTTCTTACCGAAACAAAACGTCTAAAACTTGTCATTTCCTCAAATAAGTTTGAAGTTACTTCAGTTCATAATGTACCAGGTAGTCGTTTTACACTACAGGCTTAATTTTTCCAGAATGTCATTTGATTATGACTGAACACACAGTGTTTGATTCAGCTTCACTGTTTTCAGATGGTAAAGATGATCTGCTGAGTTCAGGTTAAAACTCATTGTTGAAGTCAAACTTTAAATTTGTACAGTATGTGTGTTTATAGATCTATATTATGTTTTTTTCCCCTATGTACACAAGTAGCCATATTGTCATAATTTGTACAGTGATTAGCATGTTAGATCATCTTAATATGTTAGATCATTGTCATAATATGTTTTACAATTAATGGAAACAAGATTGAATTCTGTTTTAATTCTGCTGAGGCCAATAAAACGTTAAAAGGAAAGAGTGTACTTGTAAGCCCTTATAACCCTATATTATTGAACACCTCTCCACTTTCAGTTCCCATTTGAAGTCACAAATGTTTTGAGTTTTTACTTGTGCTGTGAATTAATTTGATCAATGTATGCTCGCATCCACTATGTTGTTTGTTATGCCTAAGCAACCATCCTCTTTTATTTTAATGAGAAAACCCAAAAGATTAAATCAGATGAATATTCTTGAGGCAAGATTGATGGTTCAAATCAATGAGTTTTGGGCCAATGAAAAAAAACTATCTGACGTCAGTTGCTGCCCGTGTTCAGTGCATTGACGCACGAAGACAGTTGAAATCGACCTGGCGGACATCAGAACACGAGCCAATATCAGAAATACAATTGCTTTAATTTCATGAGTTTGCTATTGAAGACTTTTTAAATACACGTTTAAATATTCACATTGGTCAAATTCAGACAGAATTGTAAGGTAGGTAAGTTTTTTTTCTGTCAGTGACAGATGGAAATTCTGGCTAGCTACAGTAATTCACTTTTCACTGGCTAATTTAGGCTATTAAAAAAAACTGCTCACTTGTATGTCAGCTGAGCTAGATAGCGAACTCAGGATTTATTTCGTTTAAATTGACCAAATGGTACAATCTTAATAATGTGCTTAAGCATTTCAATATTTCACTAAAACTGTTTTCATCTTGTGAAAGAGTTGTCGCTAGCTAGCGAGCGTTGCCAGTTGAGATGCGCGAGGTGGATGGATTGATCTGAGCGGGAAAAGACATCCATCTGAGCTAGACTCGCTACTCAACACTCACCTAGATACACCCTTTTAACCGATTGACGACCTTAAGACTTTATTTATTACTATAAGAAAATGGCCCACAGATTATCTTTTCTTATTAGTGTAAATCGATGATGAAATCGGTGAATAGCTAGTACAACTGTCTGTTGATAGCCGAAGTCCACGGCTTTTGTGTGTCTGACATGAAATACAAGGGTTTAGCCTCCGACTTCGGCTAACTGTAGATAGATACATCAGCCTAACCCTAACCCTACCTCTAGCTAGCTAGCTACTACCAGTCAAAGTTGGTATTTCAAACGTGTTATCAAGTAGCTGCTGAATCTAATATGCTTCTCTATTTCTATTGATTAAATTACGAAGTGCGCTTTTGGAGCTTTTTTTTTTTTTTTTTCAGAACACAAATAACCATTATTGACTTATATGGGTTAAACACTGTTAATACAATTTTGCTATGAGTCAATGTCATGACAATAGACAACAAGACAGTTTCTGCCTTGGTAACTAATGACCTTAATCAGTTTAATCTCTCAACAGGATGTCGATGTCTCTGGCGTGTAAAACCATTCATGTGTCACCTTCACCTGGGCAATACAACTCTGATTCTGTTGAGGTGATTGTAAGCCAAAATGGTTGTGTCCAAAACGATCAAGGTCAGATTCTGGCCACTGAGCTCAACCTGATGGAGATGACTGATGTGGAGTACACACATCTTCAGCATATCATCCAGTCACATATGGAGGCACAGGCCACAGATCCAGACGGAACGGGAGAAACCCAGTTCAACTCTACCGTTTTCACCGTGGGCAGCCCGGTCCCCCACCCTACCACCATGAAAGTTGAGGCCGAATACACCGCGAGGTCACCCACGAACACTCCACCTGACGCCGCGTCAACTTCAACCGATGAGCAATATAGCATGCCTGACTCTAATCAGCAAGGACAGGTTGACATCCAACAGATTAAACTGGTACTGATCAACGACCCCAACGTGATATCTGGAGAAAGGACCCCAACCACTTGCGGAGAGGTCCCGTGCTCTGTGTTGGCTAAAATCAGAAATGCGGCGGATGCCGCCCGGGATCAGGGTGTGGAAACGTATGACGACAGTAGCGTACCACTACACTCTCGACCGAACCCACCAGCCCGAGTTCGCTTGGAGAAGAGGTTTAACTGCACCCCCTGTGACATTCCCAGACAACAAGACACTCAGTCAGCAGCTCTTAGCAAGTATGTTCAATTTAGTGACGTAAATCTGCCTTGCTTTGTGTTCCTGCAAACAAGCCACCAGTACAAACGCTCACAGCTCTCGATAAAATCTATGGAATTCACCTTAACAAATCGTTCTGTTTCAGTTTTTTGACCATGCTTCATCATTCCTCCGAGGCGCAAGAAGCGGCCATGCATGCTCAAACGCAGAAATGGGTGAGGTCAGACCGGGGTAATCCCATAGAGCTGTCTTACCCATATGGAGGAAACATGTTCAACCCAATTGCCGGCATCCGTGGTCAGGTAGGAGCAAAATAATTGCTCATGTGTCATGCATGTTCCACTCACTAAAGTTGAATCAAAAGTACATTGAATAGATTCATGCATTTTCTCCAGTTTCATAAAGGAAAGTGATTCTAACAAGTCTTATATTTCCAGGGGTTCGGGAATATACCACACATGCTTGAACCCAACAAGCATCCAGGATTGATCATTCCAAAGAACTTCACATTCACCTACCGGCAAGAGAAAGTGAATGAGATGGCACCATGCATGAATCACACCAACCCAACAGAGGATCAAGTGTGGGTGAAACTGGAAAGTAAGTCAGTAAGCGTGGTGGAGGATGGTACACAAAGTGGTGGAGGAGGTACACAAAGTATAATGGAAATCAATATTCCATTCGAATTCAACCCAATCACAGCTACCAATCACAGTATGTCATATTGTAAAATAAAAATGTAATGACTTTTTTGTCAAATGTAAGATTCCTTCACGTCTTTCAGGCGATGTTCAGGCCAGACCTGCACCGCCTGCTAAACGTGCAAGGATCCGTGGCCCCCGAAGCCTCAAGGCCCCCAACGACGCCTCAGGATCAGCTGATGTGAAAGGATCTGGCCGGGCAGGAGTAGGCACCAGGAAGAGAGGAGGGCCACCTGTGGAGACTAGCCAACGCAGAGAGAGGCACAACAGCAAGGAACGGGATCGCAGGTAACCATGCACACTCACACAACAGAGACCGACACCTTTACATACATGTTTGCATGTAAGTAATCAATCATATTTTTGTGGGCACAGCACTTTTTACACGTGTTTGTGGCTAAAATCAACCTGGACCTAAACTCTCAAAGAGTAAACACAATCAACACGCAATACTCTCACGCTGATTGATGTGCAGGAGGAGAATTCGCTTCTGCTGTGATGAGTTGAACCTGCTGGTGCCGTTCTGCAACCACGAGACAGACAAAGCCACCACCCTGCAATGGACCACGGCCTTCCTCAAGTACATCAGAGAGGTGTACGGAGACTCCATCAAAAAGGTGAGTGCCAACCACACTCTTAGACCCTTACCATAGCCTGTTTCTCTTTGTGGAGTTTTACTTCCACCAAAGTTAGCGGCCACAAGGGCTTAACTCATTTAGTGCCGAGGGGGAATAAAGTCTCCCAAATTGTCAACATTCTAGGGTGACTTTATTCACCAAAAATACATAAATGATGATGCTTCATTTTGTAGCCAATCAAAGTATTGTTGCTAGGTAAATACCACATGAAACACTTGGCAGTTGGTGAGTGTTCTGGTACTCTTTGGCAGTTGGTGAGTTAAGTGGCCTAGACCAACAGACTGTCATGCTACTGTCCAACATTGTATTCTCATGTGGTAGCCTGCTCTCCTCTCTCATACAGGAGTTCCAGAGCACCTTCTGTGGTAAAACTGGGCTACGGATTAAGCCCAGCGGTATTTCAGGCCAGGTCCTGGTCCACCAGGAGACACCAAACACACCAGGTGCCCCACAGGATGTGGAGCAGTGACCCCCGAAAACAACTCTATGGAGTTAAAATAATTCACCTATTTAATAATTTATTAATTTATTTTACCCTCAAGAGTGGCTATGGTTTAGCTCTGGAATGTTAGCTGTTGTACACCATCAGGTATTGCCAAAGAGACAGGCACATTAGTTCATTTGTTTTTTTTTACATGTTTACATGTTCATTTTTATGAATTTGGCAATTCTTTTCATCAGAGTGTTATCATTAGTTTTTCTTGAGTCAAAAGTGTTCACGGGTCATATGTCTGAAATGAGATTTGCTTCCAAACCATATAAGTGACAATAGTTAGAACAGGGGAAGGTTTTAGTTCCAGACCATGTACATACAGTATGTTACTTACAAACATGGTTTGTTTTCTCCAACTGCATTCCATGCACTCCGGGGCTCTTATTGATCAGGTTACTGTGTATGAGGAAGAATGAGACAGGGAGATGCCGTTTTTATACAACTTTTACATAATTGTGATTTTATTTCTTTTTTTCTTCTAGAGCTAACAAAACCATTTTGTGGTGTGAGTGTTTTGCAGAAAGTCAGGCGCAGGTGGCACTGTTTCTCTATGATATAAGACAAATTGAAAATACATTGTGATGCACCAATTAGATTTCAGTTAAGTAATACAGTTCTATTTTTTTAAAAGCGTATGTGCGATTGTAATTTTGGATTTTTAATGGATGTCTTGAAGAGAGACGTGTTAGTGTTGTATGTGTGGCAGCAATAAACCACAAAAACGCCTGAAAAACACCTCTGCATAGTGCAATGTTGTGCACCTGCTCCACTAACTAGAGACAATTTGATTTATATTATTTAAGGCCATAATATGACTAACATGTTCTGTTGTTTTGTATGTTTCTGTGCTATTCCTCTTGATTGTATTTGATATTTGAAAGTAAATATGACTTGATTTACTGTACTTGTCTTTGGTTAGTGTTTTTCTGTCTGGTTATTGATTTAATGCAAGGAAATTCAGTTTGTTAACTTGTAGAAAAGAGTAATGTTTTACTGAAAAGTGGCTTTATTTGTTATTTCTTACAACATGGTGCTGTGGCATCTTGCTGTACATACACAACAGTCACCCACAAATAATAAATAGTAGTATTTAAAGTCATGTATATTTAATAGTTACAGCACCGGTACATAGTGGATGTGTTCATTGCAAAATAAAAAAGATAAAGCACACAAATCGTTAATGAGTTATTCTACAATTACAATTTCTGATGCATCCACAACGCTTTCATATCTTTTATTTTCAAAAACTTCTTTCGAGGGGATATCTTCATCATAAAACATGTAATCAGAAAAAAAGTTAAACTGAAAACATTTTGAAAAGAAAAGAAAAACCTTTACAAATTGCTTTTTTAAAAAATAAAAAAAAATCTAGTCTAGCAAGGGTTGGAAAAGAAAATACTGTGGTTGCATCAATATACACAATATCACTTTTTAGGGCACTTAGGTTTTTTGCATTTCCTCTGACAGTGCACACAAAAGCTTGACAGGCTGTTTGCTTTCTGTCTCCTATTTTACATTTTGTCTGTTTGTCATGTGAGGTAACACTGCAGAAAGAACCTTGAAACGTGCATATTCACTGCAAGGACAAACAGTTGTAGTGTTTGGAGGGTTATTTAACAGAGGGATGTTGAGAAAGATTATGCGGGTGGGGAAACAACATGTACATATTTTTACAGACGTAAATGGTTAAAACAAAACAAAAAAAGAAGGGCCTATAAGCACTTTTCCAGTAAAGTTGTTTTTCAGTCATTTTTTTTTGTTATTCATTTTTGATGGTATTTGGAGCGACTCTGGTGTTCTATCGCACATTTGTGTCAGCTTTTCGTCCACTTCATTGATGGATGGAGTCTACATTTTTAGTCTCTCAGCTCTTCTATGACCTCCCAAACTGCTGTTTTCGTTCTTTAAAACTCTTGGGATGTTTTCTTCCTCTCAAAAGAATCTCACATCTCTCTGATGTTACTGTTCCCGTCTTGTTTTAAATATATTAAAGAGGAAGTTATGGAAGTTATCTCTCTCCTCTCCTCCCTCTCCCCCTCCTATTTCTTCCTCCCCGGCGTGGATGGTCTCAGGGAGAGGAAAGTAATGTTTAATGGTTCTTGGGATTGGTGGATTTCCCGGCGACTGAGGCCCCCTGGCAGACGGCAGTGTCACAGATTCCGGGGGACCCCGCGTGTCCGGTCCTGCCTGTCCGACCTGCCTCTCCAGGCTCGCCTGGATCTCCTACAGATCCGTCACGCCCGTCTTTGACAATGCCAAGTACTCCTGGGAGACCTAGGGGCGCAGCGTGCAGAGAATGAGCCAAGCTCCCCAACAGGAAAACACTGATAGAGGTATATTTTGGGGTAGTAGTAATATCCTGTGTTAATTCTACCATTCTAGTCCCAACCCTTCATACTGATAAGGTACACTGTCTGTAACTGACATACCTTGGTATCCTTGGTCTCCAACAGGCCCTTCAATGGCCTTACCGATGGTTCCTTTGTCACCATGTTCACCAACATCACCTGTCGGAGAGAAAGATAGCGTGTTTTAAACGACAATATATCATGGGAGCAGTGCGATCGGGCAAATATTGTCTGGGTTGACATAACCCAACCTGACCCCTGTCTCTCTGATTTAGCCTCATGCACAGCAAAAGGAGCTGCAAGGCTGGTCATTGTGGTCATCTCTCACCTCTGGGACCGGGATCTCCAAGGTCTCCAGGCAGCCCTCTGTACCCTGGAGGTCCACGGGCACCGGGATGTCCGATAGACCCAGGGGCGCCTTGCTTTCCTGCGGAGCCAGCGCGGCCAGGGCGGCCCACCTGACCTGGGGACAGGGGCCTCCTTAGGTTGGCAGCCAGCTGTGCCATCTGATCTGAGAAAGGGAGGACAGAAAATGACACGTTCTTAGTCTTTCATAGAAAATGACTAATTTCCGTTGTTGACCATAAGGGTTGCGGTCACACTACACACCCTAAAGCCATTTTAGTGCCCCAAAATTCTGATTGATAAAAGGCCTCACCATCAATCATTGATCCGCACAATTCCCTGATGTGCTGTTCGCTTGCCAGTTTACCCTGAAAACGGGGGCACAGAAAATTGTTACAAAAACATTTCTATTTCTATCAGCATGTGTCCTCAGAGATATCTGTCTCGACACTTGATTTCAGTTAATCAGTTAATCAGAGAATCAGAGAATGCTTTTCTTGGAACACTAAGTACAGTTCACTCTCCATCAGAGTGTGCATCAGAATGGTTACTCACAGGAACGCCAATCTTTCCAGCAATTCCGGGCAGACCCTGTTCACCCTGGAAGCCCATGAGTCCTGGTTTCCCAGGGACCCCTCTGGCTCCGAGCTCTCCCTGTGGTCCCACCACGCCCTTGGGTCCCAGCTCTCCACGCTTCCCTGACTGAGCACAACAAGAAACAACAACATCAAATCAATCATAGCCTATTGAAACTAAGAGTCTGTGCTCCTACGGGGGAGGGAATAGAGAGTGCAACAAACAGATCTTCTCCAACAAAGATACAAAAAGCTGAACTTTAAGAATGAATGAAAGTTATACTCTCCCTTGAGGGGAATATGAGTGGGAGGCACATATGGTGTGTTTTCTCACTCAATAATTAGTTTGATGAATACAACAACTACACAGAAGTGTGATAGTTGGCGCCAGTGAGAGTCAGTGAGCCACATCAGTGCTGTGGATGTAATTACATTAATTGTGCTGCGGCTTAGCGTTTCTCCCCTCTGCCCTGTGGGGATTCCAAAGAGCTGGCTAATAACGCTAAAGTAGCAATACCTCGCACTAATTAATCCACTTAAACCTGGAATGTGAGCTGGAGCCTCGTGCTTTAAGCACCAGCATTTACCCGAGAAGGGGAGAGCGAAAATTGAGAGTGAAGAGAGAGCGTGAAAAGAAAAGAACTCTAGTTGGGGACAGTGAAAGATGGTGAGAATGAGACTGTGGCAGAGAATTACTAGAATTACTAGATGGAAGGATGGCTTACCTCTCCTTTTTGGCCAACTGGACCGAATGGACCCTGAAAATTATGAAATATGGCAAAAGAAAATTCATAAAAGATTCTTAAAGCATTACAACAATTACATTCCCCCTGTATGGTACTGATGATACAATTATGCCATAAATCATATGGATTTACTTATCATTATAATTTTTCAGTAGATCACTGTACCGTGTGAATAATTGGATTCAATAGTTTTACTGATCTGAAGAAAAATAAGAAAAATACTCACAGGGTCTCCATTCTCGCCTGGCAGACCATCACTTCCTGCCATGCCCTAAACAGGAAACACAAGAACATTTAATAATAATAGTAATAATAATAATTATTAGTAGTATTTTAATTTGTATAGCTCTTTTCATTTGTACAATATCAAAGCACATATAGCTGAGTGCATTAAAACTAGAAAAACAAGCAAGAAAAATAACAAGGAAGCCCTGTCTAAAGAGCTGAGTTTTGATATGACGGAGGAGAGCGTCTGGGCTGTCTTGAGGTCCTCTGGAAGCTCACTCCAGAGGCGATTTATATAACAATAACTGGTTTTGTGTAAGGCCTTATAGATAGGCTAAATAACCCCGGCCCATCCCCACAGCATTTCATGATGACAGCAGACTATGTTATGATTTCAACATCTCTGCAACTCTTTTGCTCACATTGCTGCTCTGCCCTCCGCCTCCATAACTGTTCTCATGTCCTTTAAATGTAATCACTATAACTGTAATATATATATATATATATGCCATTTATCTGACGCTTTTATCCAAAGGGACTTACATTGCAGTGAGAGCATACATTTCAGTATATATGGTCCCAGCAGGAATCAAACCCACAACTTAAGCGTTGTTAACGCCACACTCTGTACCTTTTACTAACCAGGATACCTCCATGAGAGTGGTGTCACACTCATAAAAATACCAGCAGTCAGAATGTTAAATAGAGACTGTGGGAAGAGGTTTCTATTGCCTCTGGTGTAAGAACTGACCCCTGACTGGTTTGACCCGAATGGGGAAGCTGCAACTGTGGCACACGTGTTCTTACCATGTCTCCTTTAGGCCCTGATGCTCCTAGTGGACCCTGTGAGAGAAACAGAACGAAAGAGAGAGAGAGAGAGAGAGAGAAAACCGTTGAGTAAATGAGAGCCAGTAGATGTGGGGAGCAGCAGCAGTGCCCCTGGCTCCACGGTCGGCAGGTAGAGTGAGATGGAAGGGGGAATGGAGGGAGGTGTCGTGGGGTTGGAGTAGGGGATAAAGACCACTTTGTTCTGCCCTGGGCGCCTGAACAGGAGGCGGCTTTGTTACCTCCCTCCTGGGTACAGTACTAACACACACCGCTGGAGTCGGGGGTGAATGAATGCATAGCCTACTGACCAGGTTGTGAACGTACACTGCTCCGCTGTCTGTGGAGGTGGCTATGGAACGCATGTCTGTGGTCTTTATCTGAGCGTGTGTGTGTGTGTGTGTGTGTGTGTGTGTGTGTGTGTGTGTGTGTGTGTGTGTGTGTGTGTGTGTGCGTGCGTGCGCTTGCGTGTGTGTGCGTGCATGCGTGCGTGTGTGTGTGTGTGTGTGTGTGTGTGTGAGAGAGAGAGAGAGAGCTATAGGTTTGCTTTTGATCATTTTAATGTGAGACCTTGTGAAGACAGTCTTTTGTGGCCAGTTATATTCAAGGGATCTCCTTTGGGAAAGGGATTTCCACTGACAGAAATGTGTCCTGGTGTTGGACTCAGCCAACATAGGCTCAGTCAGTCAAGTGCTCTAATCTGGTTTAAAGGAATACAAGCAGAAGGCCTTGTTTATTCACACAAGGTCTGCACTGCGGTGTAACGGTGAGGGACTCTTGGTGATAGAGTGATGGTTAACAGGTGAAATGCCAGGTCTGGAGCGGACCCTTCAGAGAGGTACACGACCAGCAGGTGTTCTGTGTAACACATCTCACTCACCCTCTCGCCAAATCCTCCTCGGATTCCGGTTGGTCCGGGAAGGCCAGCGTCCCCGAGAGCCCCCTTGATTCCCTGTTGGACATGATATAGACAACATGAATCCCTCTGTTCAATTCAACAAGTTAGCGCCTTTGATTAAAAGATTGCATTGGTCAGTCTCTCAGACCACTTAACAATGACTATACAGTTAGAGCACACTTCACTTTTATACTAAGTCAGGGGATCTGGTTCTGATCACAAATTGAGTGTTTGAATCAACACAGGCAGTTTTTTTTGAATGATTTAATGTATTGAACGAAACTCTGTTCTAAGCACCGATGGCGGTTGCACATGGTGCCAATTCTAGCACTTCCCACACTGCTAACAGCACAATGAAAGCATATGGTTTATTGGTAGTGGTGAGACACTTCAGATTTTCATATGGGAATATATACCAGCTATTCCATATCCCGGCATGCAACTGACCTGGAAGCCTTTGACACCCTGAGGCCCGATGTTGCCCACTAGTCCGATGCCCCCCTGGGAAACAGATAACATCATGTTAGCGCGCCACAACAGGAAGCACATAAGAAATAAACAGGAAGTATATATCTCAGTTCAACCTCTTCCTCGCTCATCCAAAATGTTATTATTCCATCATTACCATGCGCGAGGTTCCATTAATGCAGAGTCACAGTGTACAAGGTTATACCTTCTCTAAGAGGTGGACAGGGTGGTTGTGTGGTGTACGAGGACGTGGGCTGCTGCCTGATCATATCATTTGTGTGTACGCTGTGGAATGCTTTGAAAGCGAGACTGTGTCCAGCAGTGATGAGGAAGTGCCACCTGGGTATAGAGCTGCTGCTGCTGCTGCTGCTGTCTCCTGCATTCCCTGGAGGGCTCTGATGTGGATCAACAGACAAAGACCCCTCTGTCCCTCTCAACCTCTCTCCCGGGTCCCTCTTTCATACATTCCTGTCTGGCTCAACCTCAGCCGGCCACTGAAGCAACAGCCATTTTATGGTGTACTTTTAGAGAGTTACTGTACTGTACGTACTTTTTACCTCTTTTTTTGTCTACATCTTTTTGTTAATAAAAATCGAAAGATAAAGATTAGAACTCATGGCACCCTAAAGTACTTGGATGTATCCTTATAATACTGCTGGGGGATATGGGGCTATATACTGTATTTTCTTGTGGGAGTGTGAAAATATTCATACTGTACGTTGCTAGGCAACCGTCTCCACTTTAATCAGTATTATTTTTATTTTTTTTAATGAGGTACATATTAAAGGCTCAATCATCCTATATTTTAATGAGCTTAGAGATATAACTTCTACACTGTCTTATATGTCCACATTAATATATACGGTGAGCCTTTCGGATTTCTGCAATGTGTCTTGTTTGAAGAGTTTTTAGACTGAAATCACTGCTACACTCACACTTCGGGGTGGGGGGGGGAAAACGACTCAAAAGTCTTGTTGGCAGCTGAAATAATTTGATTTGTGCTTCTGTCTGTGCTCATGTTTCATTCCAGTCCACTTAATGAGAGAGAGGCAGACTCATGAATAGAATATGTGTAATATCTGTCAGTCAGATGGATGGAGCAGTTTGGGTCAGCTCTGTCTCGCACAGTGTGTCTGGCCCCAGAAAGATAGATAGTCTAAGCACGTATATTCTTACCATTAGGCTCAATTTCAGCCTTTTTATCTTGTAATTTGATTGTAACTAATATTATCATCATTTTCAGGTCCATTCCCAGTATTATTGTCCATTGACAAGTATTCAGATTAACACTCCCTGGAAGAATGGCATACTATGGCAGTGCCCTACCCATAATGCTTAGTACATGACATCCATTCTTTGCCATCTACACAGGCAGTGGCGGATACATTGCCATGGATACGGTGTTGCACTATGGCCTTGACTACTTACAGCCACTCCTCTGGGTCCAGCGATGCCCCTCTCTCCTGGGATACCGATGTCGCCCTGTGGGAGGAGTCAAGTGCAGGTGCAGACAGGTGAGAGGAGCTGACACAGGACTGACGTCACACAACAACGTCCCATCAATGTCTCGTTAGTCAACACATAGATCCATAGAACCCAACCCCACTGCAACCCATCAGATACATACAGGAATACCTGGCTCTCCAGACGGTCCTGCCTCTCCCATCTCTCCTGCATCGCCCTGGGGAAGGGGGGAGAGGGGACAAGTGCACAGAATGGTTGTTAGAGGGAGGTTATCAGTGGCTGTGTGATTCCTCTGATTATCATTGTCTTTATAACATGACTGGCGTCCTGACTTGGCTGTGCATTGTTGTCATACTCACAACTACTGCTTTGGATCCCTTTGATCCAGCCTTTCCTTGTAAACCCTGAAATAAAATTGAACATAATCAACATGACTCCATGGTAACATCCACAGTGGCGTAATGCTGTGACTTGGGACTGAGGAATACACTGTAGGAGACTGAGGGAATGCTAATGCTACTGTTGTGGCTGCCAGTCGAGGCAGAGACTTCAGTAGAATATCGTACTGTGTTGAAAGATGCAGTCATGTGTGCCACAGGGCACAGGGCTTTGGGGACACTAACAGTGTGTGACAACATCTTCATCATCTTGAGGAACGGTGACTGTTCTCAGAGAGCACAGAGGTTACTAGCAACATCGGCCAGTGCGTCACTCATGTGTGGGCGGGAACACGGAGGCCACAGGTGGTCATGAGTTGTGTGTAAAAGAATCAGGGAATCAGTGTGTGTGAGAGATAATCTCCCAGTAGGGCACAGTAGGTTACTAAAAGGTAGTGGCATACTCATGCACAGTGGGACACAAACTGATAATGTCAAGCTCTACACAGAGACCAGACACACTGAGGGATACTCACAGGAAGGCCGTTGGGTCCTTTCTCACCGGGCACACCATTCCGTCCGGCATCGCCCTGGCAACGCAGAGAATCACTGTCACTATGACATCAGCCATGCCGTCAATGTGGGGCTCATGGGGAAAAAATTAAGCAGAGAGCATGCTGGGAGAAAAAGTGGCCCTTACCTTCTCCCCGTCTAATCCTTGAGTGCCGTCTTTCCCATCTCTGCCAGGAATACCCTGAGGAGGAGACAAACACTCAGTTGCTGATGGATCTGAGAGTTGGGATGTTATTTTTCATTAGAACTTTTTATTTCAATTCAGGCACTTAGGATAGACACTTACGGGCTCCCCTTTGGGTCCTGCTCCACCATAACCTCCCTTTGGACCAACTTTGCCCTGTTGAAAAACAACATTGAACATTTTATATTACTAGCAGTGATATGTTTCCAACAGGGCGTAGGCCCTCCTGTATACATCCTGTATACAGTATAAATACAAATGTTGTATCTCCAAATGTTGCATGTATTATTTACTCACAATCTCTCCTTTTGGCCCTTTAAATCCCTCTGGTCCTTTCTCTCCAGCATCACCCTGGAATCATCAAATGACACACACAGAGCCTTTTATTGATGAGACCAAATGGCCTAAACTGAACATGACGAAACAGACACTAACACCATATGTAGCCTAACATGTTATACACTCCACAAAACACTTTACAAACAAGGAGAGACTCACTGTCTTTCCGATGACACCAGCAATGCCTGGTTTGCCTCGGAAACCAGTCAAACCCTGAAAAGAGGAAAGGAGGAAAAATGAGTATCACAACGAGGAGAACAGAATGCACACACAGCTTCATCAGCAGGCGGTCCATGTAAGTGATTTGTTAGTGCAATTGGTCAGTGTTGGGTGGTCTGAGAGTCGTGGCACTTACCCTGTCTCCCACTCCTCCCATCGGCCCCTGGAGGCCCCTCAGACCACGAGGACCCTGGGAAACAGCATCAGAGGATGGTAAGAGACCAATCAGAATCAGTTGCAACCATCAGGACCAATCAGTCACTGAAATATTCAATCAGCAAGATAGGGACTAAAGCAGATGACAATGGGCAGTGTAAACATACAGCAAACAGGTGAAATGGCGGTGTTTGGTGCATGTGTCAATTCTGTATTCTCTGTTGTGTGTGTGTGTGTGTGTGTGTGTGTGTATGTTTGACTCACCTGCAGACCCACAGTGCCAGGAGTACCTGGTGGACCAGGTGGGCCAGAGTCACCCTGGGAGAGGAGATGGGACACATGGTTAATGCCATAGAGACAACAACAACAACAACAACAACAACAACAAACAACAAACAACAACAACATACACATGTATACATGTGAAAATGAAAAATGAGCAGATGTGTTTCGTCTTTTCAGTCAGATATGCTGTCATTGTTTGGAAGCACACAAACCTTCTTTTCCATCCTCAGCATGTGAAGACATAAGATAGAAACATTCAGTATTTGTATAAACACTTAAATGCTGATAAAAGACTTGCTCCATGAGATTTCCCAGCTGTCTCCTTCCCATTGACCTCACCTTCTCTCCATCTTTCCCAAGCTCGCCCTTGTCTCCCTTGTGTCCTGTGTGACCCTACATGAACAGAGAGAGAGAGAGAGAGAGAGAGAGACAGAGAGAGAGAGCGATGGTGGGAGAGATATGGAGGGTTAGACCAAGAGAATGAGAGAGAAGGTTGATACAGTCAATCTTGCTTTTCATGTTCCTGAGAAAAGTCTTTATTTGCAGAGTGTAGATTTCAGAAGTTTCGAGGTCAAAAGTACTTATGTTGAGTCAAATAGGCCTCATCTCACCTTGAATCCAGGCATCCCAGGAGGCCCAGAGGGACCAGGGGGACAGATGGCAGGACACTGCAGGGGGACAGAGACACAACACTGACTACAACACAGAGAGGGAG
>NC_139662.1:19644434-19654434 GCF_951799395.1 Argentina silus
TTCAGTGTGAATCAGTCTTCTCCGGGTCGTCAATCAAAAACTGGGATGCAACGAAACCAAGAAGTTTAAGCTGCTGCCAAGTACTTCAGCTTGCGACGTACAGCCTTAAACTACAGTGTATCTACAGTATTAGACTTAAGCTAAGGGGATCTATGTAATGGAAGTCAAAGAGGAGCTTTTCAAAACACCTTGATACACCAATTATAAAGACAAGTAGCATATTCCTGACCTCCCGCATGTGTTGATGGGCGGAGAGAGAGAGAGAGAGAGAGAGAGAGAGAGAGAGAGAGAGTGAGTATGTGTGTGTGTGCGTGTGTGTGTGTGTGTGTGTGTGTGTGTGTGTGTGTCTAGCAGTCACGTACGTCCACTCCCGGAAGGCCTGGCAGACCTGGAGTCCCTACTACTCCGGAACCCCCTCCTTTCCCTTTGGGTCCCTAAAACCATAGAGATACTTAGTTAGACAGTGTTATAAGGACACATCCTACAGAGCTTGACAAAAAATGTCATCTTCTAAACTATTGCATGTAAAATTAGCTTTTCCCTTGTATTTGAACATGCATGGGAGTTTACAAGAGAATAAACAGACAAAGGTTTTGTTGTCATACTCACAGATTTCCCCGGAAGTCCAGCAGGGCCTGTTTTTCCCTGTCAATCACATAAACAATACAGCATAAGATTTCAAAAGGACACCCGTCTTTCTATTGTCACAAATTACATGCAAAAGGTTAATCCCAAATAGCTATATCAGTGTTGTATTTCTCTTTATATGTAATCAGTCAAAAACCTGCAAGAACGTTTGTTAGACCATTGCCTGCCAATTCTCGTTGAATGCCTCAAGGAAGCTGTGAGATAGCGATTGTTTTCATGCCATGAATTCCTATATTTAGACTAAGCTAAATGAGACTCAAAGTCTCAATCTAGTGTGTGTGTGCTGAAGGACTGCCAGACACAGACAGTGAGTCTGGGTGTATGAAGTGCATTGGAACACAGGAGGTTGTAGTTACCCTCTGCCCTAACTGCAGCAGTGGGCAACGGGGGAAAATAAACAGAACTAAAATGGACCCTGTGCTTCCACAGGGCTCGGTGGTCACATGATGAAAGCTTCAGGTTGGTGTGGAGAGAGGGGGGTCGAGGGGGGAGGTGTGAGGGGTAACTTTAGATGCTCTCGTCGGGTTGGGGAATGTATGAATGAATGGGTCCTCTGTATGACATTTCTTTACTTTACTAAAACAACAGAAGTATTCAATCCCAAAAATCTTCAAAAGGCTTCAGAGATTTTAAAGATATTATTATGTAAAGATATTTCTGTTGAACCTTTTGAATTTCTTTTCAAAGAATAGAACAAAGTTGCAGCCTTTGTTTGAGGATCCAACATCTGAAGTGAAAGTAATTTTGGGACCATTTACTTTTACATTTATGGCATTTAGTAGACGACTTTTATCCAAAGCGACAAATACATTTTTTTAAGTAAGTGAATCATCTATCCAACCATGTAACCAAATGTTTTGTTTTTTGCACGTAATCCTATTTCCCTTCTGAAATTGTACAAATATGTCAGGTTTACTTTAGTTTCACACCGCCATATGAACCTACCTGCCAGCCAATAGATGAGCAGGGCATTTCTGCTGTGTGTATAATGATGGCAAAATACCTGAGGGGTGGGGCAGTGATTCTCAGTGGGAGGAGTCAGCCTGTTAAAACTAGATAACTACAGAGCACTTAGCCACAATCTGACTGCAAGAGAAATACTTTTATATCATTATCTTTTCTGAGTTGTGCTACACCTACTGTATGTGGGGCCTTGGTTAGAGTAAGGGTGAAGTTGTAGGTTTGGTGGTTCGCACTGTGTTTGAAATTGTTGACACATTCAAATTAATTAACAATTTAGTTGTTATATCTATTATACACATATATATATTATATTGTTGTTAGTTTAGCCCTTGAAAATCATCTGAAGAATGTGTCCAGGTAAAACAGTGTAACAAGGTTAATTACATATTATTATGTCACAAGGCATAATAGTCAATTGTAAAAGCTAGCCTAGTTTCAAGCCCCACTTCATAGTCTTCCCAAAGCCATTGTGAGAGCCCCTATCCCCACTGTTTCTCTGGTCAACTCACGTCAGTGCCATCCCTTCCTAGGGGTCCTGGAGGTCCCATTGGCCCGGCAGCTCCTCGTGGTCCGGGTCTCTGCAACACAACATAAATGCTCTCAGAACCAAAAAAATAACGCAAAGATTACAATTGTGTGATAATCTATAGAAGTAGAAGCCTTCCTTGTTCAAATGGGAATAGGATAGGCATGGGTATTGTAGGCCTAGTGATGTAGACATAGACTAGAGGAACCTTAAAAATGTATACATAGGCTAGGCCTAAAGTCTGAAATGTAGGCTATACAATGTTGAAACTGGTCTCATAACATTTCTATGGATTGATCATGCACCATCATTACTCAGAATGAGAGGGGAGAAATTACCATTCGTACCGGTATTATGCATTGCTTTCAATCTCCAAAAAAATAAATAATTAAGAGTAACTCCCTAATTCCGTTATAATGTTCTGGTAAAATGAGACAATGAAGTGAAGGCAATCATGAAATGTGTTATTGCACCTACATAAGCGTGCGCAATGACGCAGAAATGCTCCAAATTACGCGGAGGGTGAAGATTCTTACACGGTCACAAAATTATCTTTTAAGAGAACTTATGATGGGACACTTCACAGACTATTCACACAAATACAATGGATTTAATTTTGGGCAACCAGATTAATAAAATTCAGTGTTTCCTTCGGCTTCACATGAGCACGGCTGAATGAACAAAGGTGTCATTGTGCAGGGCAGGCCACTGATCTCCAGGCTGTGCATTCCTCAACCTCAGGGAAAACACAACCCCGACTTCATAAACCCTCGCAAGTAAATGAAAAAAGATGACTGCAAAAACTACTGTCAATAACTGCCATTTGTAGACAGTCAAATAAATACCCCAATCTGAACAATTTAACCTCAATATAATAGTGAAATAGTGATGGAGATCGGCAACTTTCATGAAATAGCCATTGACAAATCATTTAACAAATTACCTTCCTATGCAGCAAAAACATGGACCTCGAGCGACTAAATCAAACCCCGTTATATCTGTCTATAGACAACTAGGTCAAAAGTTCATCAAAAAAGGATGATCGGTTGAGAGAGAGAGAGAGAGAGATAAATAAACAAACCACAAAATCTCATTCTCAGTAGCTCTCATCATAGGACATTGCAGGTAATTATCATAGTATCAGAATGCCTCATGTTGAAATCATGAGGGGAGCTACTTCTTCAATGTCTCCAAGCCTGTGGCCCATGGGCGACGCACAAACCGCAACCCAGAGCACAGCTGAAGGCTACAGGTTGGAAGCATCTCGAATGGATGGATAACGGGCGCACCAAATCCACCGCTTACCTGGGCTGAAGATGATGTCAAAAGCTGGCACAACATGAACAGCCCGAGAGCTGAGAACATCGCCATGGCTCCCACTCGCCCCTAAAATCCGAGTTTACGCGGAAAAAGTCAAACCCTGTTCCCAGTCCTAATCGCTCGCTCTCCCCCCGGTTTCGCGACGGACCCTTCCTTCACCTTACAGCGCGCGGATCCTGAATGGCATTCGCGTAGATCCCAGATAAACCCGAGCCTCCAGCTGAAGGGGCTGAGCTCAATCGCGCGCACTGTGGAGAGAGGGATGGAGGGGGGTGATGCGACAAGAGGAACTGATTGAGGGGAGAGCGAGGTAGAGGGGCACGACTTGGAGCCAGTGAAAGTGGGTTGCGCTAAAAGTTTACTGAAATTCCGGGGAGCGACTTATGTCCATTGGCCAATTGGAAACCGACCTATGTGGCCCTAAATGCACGTGTAGACCTTTAAATGCAACACGGTGTAATGTCCACTGGCCTAGCAGAGGGAATGGTGGGGCTGCTCTATCACCATATTATACGCAATACACAATCAAATCATTACAGATAGCCTTCAAAACGTGCCCAGACTGAGGTAGGGGCCAAGAAGAGCTATATCATTCAGAATCCCATTCTTTGTCAGGTTTTATCAACTGTTATAGTCTTCTAATAAAATGTCATACCATACTCATAACCGGGGTTGAAATAAATTATACAGTGCGCCGGTCACACATACACCATCATTACTGTAGCCATACAATACCAAATAACCTGATGAAAGGAGTTTCAAATCTTAGATATTTCTATATAACTATACTTAGTTCATCTGTTTCAAATAAGAGGCACTGCACAGCATAATTTATGACTCTCTGTATATTACATTCATTGTATTTGTTTATTTAACCAGGATAGTCCACTCAGTAACAAGAGGCACTGCTGTTCAGGGAGTCCTATAGGATAAGGTTACCTATAGATTATAGATCCTATAGTCCTATAGGATAGGTTACCTATAGATTATAGATCCTATAGTCCTATAGGATAGGTTACCTATAGATTATAGATCCTATAGTCCTATAGGATAGGTTACCTATAGATTATAGATCCTATAGTCCTATAGGATAGGTTACCTATAGATTATAGATCCTATAGGATAGGTTACCTATAGATTATAGATCCTATAGGATAGGTTACCTATAGGTTCCTAGTCCTAGTTCATGTTGAAAATGAAGACATAAACCAATGAATAGTTACAGAATCTTTATTTCTTGTCATTCAACAGGGGAAGAGTAGATTAGAGGTTGCAAGGACAAGGACAAGTGAAATTTCAAGTTCCAAACCCCCCCCACCCCCAAGTGGTGAATATCTATAACCCTCTTCATACACATTTTCAATCAAGCCAATTAATTTCCTGAAAAAGTGGATTGACAATTGTGACTAGTTCATTTCCATAAGGGAGGAAAATAAATTGATCTAAACTTAACCTCAGAAAAAGGGTTTACTAAACAGTTAACTATCTGCCACAGGGTTTTCCCTGAGATTTGCAATTCAGTAAACTAGGAGGGGATCTGGGCTTTGGAAAATCAAATATAATACACTAACTTTACAAAAAATCTAAATTAATCAATTAATATAAAATCAGTCAATCAATAAATAGCAAGAACCTACATGACCCTTCCTGGCCTGAAAGCAGAAAAAGAGCCCACATCCTAATGATCACCTACCATCCAATATAATCAAAGACAAAGTATTTTAATCAGATAGCTTCATCTAGTCCAATACTGCCAAGAAGATGTACATACAATCAAACAGTCTGTTATGTTTTTTTGGCAATGTCTGTTGTTCATATATTCATCATAGCCAAAACAATATTCAAATTGTGCAATATTTTTTTTAAAGATACTAATGTACATTACGGTCGCTCCTTATTTTACGGTAGTTTCACTGGTATTTACCATGGACTTACGGTATTTACCCTTAGTACTTACTAGGAAACTATGTGGTAACAATGGGTCCTTTCTGGTACTTGACTCAAAGAATTCAGCACGATTGTTACCTACCTCACACTATGGTGTCTTACCGGTGGCTTCTAACCATTTTTACCACGTAATTGCTGAGTTAATCCTAGGTTACTTACTGTACCGTTAAAATAAAGTGCGACAGACATTACAATCATCTTCCCGTTTCACAGAAGGTTCAATACAGAATGTACTTCTGAACATGGGACACATCATACTAAATACAAATTATACCTTCTAATAATTTCATTTTTTCAGTGCAAAACAACTGCATTCACAGTTTGTGAAATAATTGGTCAAAACAAAAAGTTCAAAACAAGCATTATCATATTAATAACTGCTTTTCATGGAACTACATGAAGTAAAGCCTGGACACGGTCTCCTGGACACAGAATTAATCTAATCCTAGATTTTAAATTAATCTTCATTGGATTTTCTATTGAAAATGTTATTTAGTCCAGGACTCGGCTTAATCTGTGTCTGGGAAAATGGCCCCTAATGTTAATTATAATCAATAGGGATCTCAGGTTCTCACACAGCGTGTTCGGACGGCCAGCTAGCCAAGTATCTCCTCACTGCAGAATCAATCCTAGAAAAAGGATCACAGCCATACCCCTAATTCAACATCCCAGACCCAATTTCATCAGACATGTAAACAAGTAAATCCATTAATTCGTACATCTTTACAAACAAAAAGAAACATGCCCTCAATTGTCTAAACATGAAAGAGGACCGCAGAAAATAATAAGGCCTGAAAACTCATTACTCTTATGTTCTTCCCTTCAGTGACATTGCCATTCTAAGTGAACCATGTGAATGTATGTCCCTTCAGTCCCCTTCTGACTCCCCCTTTCCCTCTTTCCCTATTCAGGAGTTTCCCATGTCCTGGTCTAAATTTGCGGGGGCGGATTCCACATCCATCGCCTCCACATCACTTTTAGGGTTTGTCCCATTTGCCTGGTCATCTCCATGTTTCTCTGTGCTTTCCCCAGCCAAAGCTGTATGTACCATTTCAGCTCCCTCGTTTTTATCAAGCACAATACTAAAGTCAGTCCTTCTGTGTTTCTCCCCTCGTTCCGAGGAGCAAGAGGGCGAATCTTTAGAGGAATCTTCTGACAAGGGTTTAGCAGAACCTTCTGCGGAGGCTTCTGCGGAGGCTTCTGTGGAAGCTTGAGTGGAACCTTCTGATTCTTTGACTGACAGGCTTGCCTGACCAGATTGGTTGTTGTCGGGGACTTCACGGCCATTGCTGAGGCCCCCTGCAGGACCGTTGCTAGGCATCTCCTTGTCACCTTCCCTCTTCTTCTTCTGTGGTTTCTCTGACCCTGTTCCACTTGCAGTTTGCTTGGCTTTGACTACCTCCTGGACGCTGTCCTTGGATGGACTGCCATCTTTAAGTTCCTCCTCCATAATTTGATCGACCTTTTCAGACTTTTCAGGTTTTGGGCTGCCTGAATGTTCCATCTCAGTATTATCATTGCTGTTACTATTTGTAAGTTCTTGGTCAGTTGAGGAGCTTTCAGCTTCTGGATCAACAGAAGAGCCCTCTGTCTGTTTGTCCCCGTCTCCACTCACTGCCTCTTCTGTCGACTTCGGTGTCTCTGTGAGATCCTCAGCATCCTTCTCATCCTTCTCATCCTTCTGGGGTGCCCCTGCTTCTCCGTCTTTACCCTTGGCACGCGAGCGGCCTTCCTCTGATCCGTCGCCATTCCCCACAGACTCCGGCTTCTTCTTGAGCTGTTTTTGGACCTTTCTGGGGCACCATACGAACTTGTCCTTAGGCTCATAGTGCTGATAGGCAAAGCGAAGCAGGTCTTTACGCTTCCGCTTGTCACGCACAGCGAACAGGAAGTAGTCAAGCACACTGCGCTTCATGCTGCTCAGGGTCTTCTTGACCAGGGTCTCCTCCAGGAAGAAGCGAACCAGAGGGGCCTGGTAGTGCTCAAAGCCCAGTTCCCCCAGGCTCTTCAGGATACGAGTGATACGCAGGTTGTTGTGCATGTTCCTGAAGGAGTGAAAAGGGAACAGCACATCAACAACGAGGACAACTATTCACAGTTAATGACACCTTGCTAGCAAGACACAAATAAAACGAGGGGAGTTCTTCATAAAGTCAATTCAAATTGTATCTCAAAGACGAACGGTCATTGGTAAGTCCATATATGGCCTCAAGGAACCACACCCTATAAAGACGGGTGGAACCTGAAATGGGGATAGGCTTCAGTGTCTCACCGCTCAAGGTTGGCAAAGCGCTCCCTCCAGTTGTCTGCACGCTTGACTTCGCCGGTGTCTTTGTTGACCAGCTGGATGCCATAGAAGCCCAGCATGAGCTCATAGGATTCCACCAGCCTCTTCTTAGCCTCATCACTGTCCCTGAAGGCCTGAAGACACACAGTGGGAGAGACCAAATCAAGTCAAACTGTATTTCTATGGCACATTCCACATACGGAGGCAATACAATGCACTTTACAGGAACATTTATAAAAACAGAAAATAAAAAAGACAAGACAATTGTTTTATAAAACAATAAAAGGTAACAGCCATGGGATAAAAGGTAACAGCCATGGGAGTTAGTAAATAGTACATAGTCTCTCGACGACAGACAGAGAGCACTCTGCACTCTCCACACTCTAGTCTGTCAGACATAGCTTGTTCAATGGTTACTGAGCGGGCTGTTGGTGTTCAAAATTAAATTACTGACAGGTCCGTAACTCCAATCAGACATTACAAGCGAGCACACGTGTTTTTTAAATGTAAAGCTTCAAACAAGCTTTTTGTTTTTTGACTGTTGAACATCTCCATTGCTAACTTCTAACTAGCTAGCTTATTGGTATTGGATGCGTGTCTGTCACCTAATAACTCCAATGCATCTCTCCTCCGGTGCACCTGCGTCATAAACTTTCGTTTGTAGACTAGAAACCTCATGATGGGGATGACAAATTTTAGTACATCATGCCCGGCTGGGTATAAATAGCCAAAGCCTATTGATGTTACATTGAGCTGGGTGAATGGAATATGAATGAGTCATCCAATATGCTGAAATAGAAATAAGACCATAATACAAAAACTGTCTTCCTTAATCTTCAACGACACCAGCCGCCACCCCGCCCGCTTTCAAACTACTTAACACACAACACTGTCATGCAAGATATGCGGAAGCTGACAATCAGTTCCTTCACTTACCTGGATCTCCTTCTTGGTGAGTTCAGAGGCCATGTAATTCACTCCTGGCTCCCGCAGTGGAAACAGCCTGGGAAATGACAGTGGATGAAAGGACAGTGGAACTTGAGGTACAGAAGATAAGACATATATAACAAGGACACCAACATTCATTCTCTAATGCTGTGTATTTTTCACTGATGATGTGCTCCTGTTGATACTTCACTGTTCGGACGCTTGGTGATAAAATGTTAGAAATTGACCGGTGTAAATAAACATCATGGCTTATGATGGCTGAAATACAATGCAAGAGACTAATTATGAGTTCAGTTTAACAAATACCACTTTTTACTCCATCATTTGCTACAGTGTGAAGGTAGCTACATCCGGGTTAAAACATGCTGGCAAACAGGAATTCTAATTGGGCTGTTGGATGTGCACATCGGCATCCAAACAAAAACACAAGCGACTACAAAGTTAACAACAACATTTAAGGCAATACACACCACTGAATGTAGGAGTGAACTCTCTCCAGCCTCTTGTAGTCAGTCTTCCACTCTTTATGAAATGACTCGATATAAACATCTAAGCAAAGTAAACAAGAATACACGTCAGTATGCATGTTTTCCACACACCTGTTATGATGGGTTAGGAAAACACAATTCATCTCCATCGCTCATTGCAACTGCTATGAGGATCCTAATGAACTAAACTAAACACACTGGCCACTGCTTGGGGGAATAATTGCATGTGGCCTACGCCTACCATCAGGAGAGGAGGCGTATTCATTGAGATAGAATTTTAAATTCATCATTCTGTCTTCAGGGCATTCATCATCTGTAAGATTCTGTGGAGAGAGAGAGAGACAAAGAGCACAATCAGAGATGTCCATGTGATGGCCTACTACTGTATGACGATGGTAGGATGCAGACTGATGCTGGACAATAACAAGGAGCCTTCAGACTTACTGGGTACCCTCTTCTGTAGTTCTGCATGTCCTTGGCTGCCCTGATGTTTCTTGAGGATGTGGTTGACCACTATTTAAAAAAATAAGAAAGAATATATTACTTTCAATCTCATTAGGTAAACAAAAAGAAAAAAAACATGTCAGCCTCTGTAAAGCTCTGTAAGACCAGCAGGCAGAGGACCAACCGTGCTTTCAATTAAGATTATATTATGGTGTGTAACAGTTAGTCCTCTATTCTGGTGAATAGGCTATCAATTTCAAAGGTGAGGGATGTGCATTGCATTGTACACTAACTACGCTTGAACACCTCAGAAGCCCAATTCACTGTAGCTAGCCTACGTAATAGATTGTGTAAACTACTTGGACTGATCAGGTAGCTCAGAGATTCGATTATAAAACACAATACATGTAGGCCTGTTTGGCACATAAG
>NC_139662.1:19659434-19671934 GCF_951799395.1 Argentina silus
GTGGGCTCAAGCCACACACGTAGAGGCCCACTCTCTATCATCGCAGCGTAGCAATTATGAGTCATGAGTCACAGAAGACATCAGCGGAAGCAGCTTGATTTTCATGCCCTTACCAACTCCCACTTTGACTTCAACATTGTCTCTGGCTGTCTGATTCAAGTTATTTTCCTCTATCCTCCTGTTGGCCTCTCTCTTTCTCTCTCTTTCTCTCTCTCTCTCTCTCTCTCTGTTTAGTTAAGTACTTCTTATTTCCCTCTCCCTTACTCCTGCAATCTCCCTGTCTCTCTCTGTTTCCCTCATCCCTCATCATGACACTTCTCTCTATGCTCCTCTATCCCTCTCAAGATGTTTCTTTCTTTTCAGAAAAGTTTGACGTATTTCTGTGGAGCTTAATGCTTCTAAGCTCTCCACTGTGCCACATTTGCATTTTTTTGCTCCAGAGTTGATGGATCAGCTTTGCTTGGCAGAGACAGATGCCCCCAGGCTTGCGGCCGTCTTTTCACTGCCTGGTGCCTCTCTTTTATCCTTAAAAAGGTGTGACGTGTTGCAATTCACAGCACTGCTGCAGACCTCAAAGAGCTCTGTCTGAAGTGGCGAGGAGAGAGATTGGAGGATAAAGCGGGATGGGAATGGGTGTCACATTTTTAAAAAGATGTATCTCTCTCGAGTCTCGACCAACAGATATGCTGTTATGCCTGTGAGCGAGAGCAACAAAATATAGTATAAAGGATGACATATGATATGCTTGAGGCATTCATCAGTACTGTCGGCCCACTGAGAGTCGAGGCTCCAGCGCTAAGCTGAAAAAGAATCCAACGAAGAGGCGACGGATTAAAAACAAAAGTGGAGTAGGCAGGGTAGGGCAGGGTAGGGCTGGTAGGGCTGGTAGGGCTGGTAGGGCTGGTAGGGCAGGGTAGGGCTGGTAGGGCTGGTAGGGCTGGTAGGGCTGGTAGGGCAGGGTAGGGCTGGTAGGGCTGGTAGGGCTGGTAGGGCTGGTAGGGCAGGGTAGGGCTGGTAGGGCAGGGTAGGGCTGGTAGGGCTGGTAGGGCAGGGTAGGGCTGGTAGGGCAGGGTAGGGCTGGTAGGGCAGGGTAGGGCTGGTAGGGCTGGTAGGGCAGGGTAGGGCAGGGTAGGGCTGGTAGGGCTGGTAGGGCTGGTAGGGCTGGTAGGGCAGGGTAGGGCTGGTAGGGCAGGGTAGGGCAGGGTAGGGCTGGTAGGGCTGGTAGGGCAGGGTAGGGCTGGTAGGGCTGGTAGGGCTGGTAGGGCTGGTAGGGCAGGGTAGGGCTGGTAGGGCAGGGTAGGGCAGGGTAGGGCTGGTAGGGCTGGTAGGGCAGGGTAGGGCTGGTAGGGCAGGGTAGGGCTGGTAGGGCTGGTAGGGCTGGTAGGGCAGGGTAGGGCTGGTGCTGGCAGCTTAGACTTTCTCATATCATACTTTCAGGAACTTAACTCAAAAAGGTAGGCTGAAGTGAGGTGTGAGGTTTCAGACAGGATCACAGCAGGTCTCTCTCTCTCTCACTCTCTCTCTCTCTCTCTCTCTCTCTCTCTCTCTCTCTCACTCTCTCTCTCTCTCTCTCTCTGTCTGGGTTTTTGTTCAGCCCAAAGGAAAGCCATTTGTGTTTCCCTAAAACACATAAAGAGCAGAGAGTTTACACAGTTTGTTCAATATTTTGAGCTGTAGCATCTCTTTGGCTCATAACACGTTGATCCCCCTGTCCTCATTCCCGTCTCCTTCCATCCTCCTGTGAATAGATTAAATCTCACCCTCTCCCTGCCACAGCTCCCTCTCTCCTGCCTCCAGCCGTAGAGATGGAGAGACACGGCAGGGTAATTGATGGGTGGCTGTTAGCTCGGCAGGTTTTCAGCAGAGGGGTAATTGATTTAGTGTGAGCCGGTTTGAATCAAGGCTGGGACGTAAGTGCGCTGCATTAGCCACCTAACGCAGAGCAGAGGGTCACAGGGAGAGGAGGCCATTGTGCTTGAGATGATTGGCAAACCACACAGAAACAACAATCCCTAACCTCATTTTTGTTATGTAAAGGGGCAATCTGGGATTCAAACCAAAAGAAATAACTGTCTCCCCAACACTTTTGTGATAAACAGCTGAGGGATGGAGCTGGAGAAATGTTACCCCTCTCAAATGCATAGACAAAGCTATGGTTGCAAGGACTGACCATCCATGAGATCAAAATCATAGTTTTAATCATGTTTTGAAGTTGAAATTGTTTTTACAATTACAATATTTACAAACAAGCTTATATTTTGAGTTCGGATGGGGAAAGAATGACAGTTGAAATAAGTTAATTAGGCATTTACAAGTTATATTCTTCAAGAATCATCGACTATTGGACTTAAACGTCCAAAAGTGTATGTACTAATCTCAGATGTCCCTTTAATGATCAGCTTTCTTTCCAAATGATGGAACCCTTTTTTTAGATGAAAATGTGAACATGGCATACTTTTCTGTTACTCACAGGGATGACATCATCTTGGTGTTGATAAATGAGGACCTGATCATTGCACTTAATTTGACAGCTTGGTGGTGACCATGGTGACAAGCCTGTGGTGCTGGTCTGGGTAACTATGGCAACCATCATTACCTGTAGTAGACTTCCACTAGCACAGCATGGCACAGTTTGCCTTACCGCACGCACGCACGCACGCACGCACACGCACACGCACACACACACACACACACACACACACACACACACACACACACTCATACAACAATTCTATTGTGAAGGGGCTATGACAAGTAATTGAAGATAGAAGGAGACCATGACAGGAATTTCAGAGGAGATGGAAATTCACAGTAGGCTGGATGTTTCTCTGCTTCTTTTGAAGCTTAATTGGGTTCTTCTGACCAAACATGTCCTCAGACCAACACAAAGCACAACAACAAACCTGAAAAATATATTTTTTAGAACACATTTCTCTGAATAAAAGAGCATCGGTTTTAGTTTGTGTATGACTCTTCATTTGATTATATTAAGCATACTGTGAACAGCATCTTATAGTATATAATGTATATAATGTATATATGTATATAATGGCGTTCATCCAGTTCAGTCAGCTGTCACCAGAAAAACGTAACACCCCTGTGCCATTTGGAGATATTTCATAGCCCTATGATCTCTCCCATGCTAACAGCTCCTGGTGAGAAAAATTAAAACAGACGTTTATAAAAAATGAAAAAAATCCTGCAATTATCAATGGAGAACAGGCAACTGGACATGGATCCCAAAAGGTTCTACATGGCACCAAAATGGCTTCTTCAAAGGGTTCCCGAGAGTGTACCCTAGCTCCAGCCCTAACCCTAACCCTAGCCCCATCTCTAGCTTCAGCCTGCCTAACCCTAGCTTCAGCCCTAACTCTCACTCTTACCCAAACCCCAACTCCAGCCTTAACCCTAATCCTATCTTCAGCCCCAACTCTAGCCTTAGCTCCATCTCATATGTCCGAAATTATTTCCCATTTGGTTTACAGACTATTTTCTCTCAGTTCATTTCGTGCCTAAACGGCATGCCTCCCTGTTGGAGTTGATTGGTTAAAGACGGCGACATCGATCCGCCTGATAAGTGCGCCTCGTATAAGGACATCTGTGCGAGGGCCGCCCGCTCATCACCTCTGCAAATGCATTATCGGAGTGGCCCGTGAGTCTCTCCCGCGTACGCTTCACAAAGCAAGGCAATCAAGGCATTACAACCGGAAAAGCCAGCTGTTTTCCTGACCGGTGGTCCTGTTCACTGAACGCTCCCGGCGATGGCAGCGGTAGATTCATTTATAACTTCATTATAGGTATAGTTTATATAGGAATTTCAGGGCCGATGGAAAATCACAATGGGCTGGATGCTTTCTCTGATTCTTTTCAAAGGAAAAGCTTAATTTAGTTCTTCTGACCAAACATGTCATCAGACCAACACAAAACACAACAACAAACCTGAAAAATGTCTTTGTAGAACGCATTTCTCTGAATAAAAAACCCCATCTGTTTTAACTTATCTATGACTCTTCATTCTCTGTGTTCTAGAAATAATTATGTTTTTTCATTTCAGGAGACAACCATTGCAATTATCAATGAAGAACATGCAGCTAGAAACAGTTAGCTCCAAACCCTCCAACTCTAATTCACTCCATCCCTAAGCCTACCCTAGCTCCAGCCCTTAAAAAATGTATTTCCCATTTGGTTGACTACTTTCTCTCAGTTCATTTCGTGCCTAAACGGCAGTGGGACAGCGTTCCTCCCTGTTGGAGTTGATTGGTTAAAGACGGCGACATCGATCCGCCTGATAAGTGCGCCTCGTATAAGGACATCTGTGCCAGGGCCGCGCGCTCATCACCTCTGCAAATGCATTATCGGAGTGGCCCGTGAGTCTCTCCCGCGTACGCTTCACAAAGCAAGGCAATCAAGGCATTACAACCGGAAAAGCCAGCTGTTTTCCTGACCGGTGGTCCTCTTCACCGAACGCTCCCGGGGGTGGGAGCGGTAGGTTAGTCTTCGTTATAGGTAGCCTATAGTTTATATTCATATAGTGTGCACAATCCAGCTCTGAAGCCGCGAAATCTGCAAAAATGGAGATAAACCAAGATTTACAGGTGTGTCAGATTAATTTGAGGGTGGAATCAACGATAAGGTAATTATGTAAAGCGGATTAAATAGGCCTACACGTTTTTCCATGTGTTTAGTGTTAACATGAAAAATCATGGCGCAGATTTTCAGGCCCATAGGCTAGCCTCAAATAGAAATCAAATGATATGGGTCAAGCCTAAAGCCAGGTGTTTGAACTCCTTACAAATTGATTTCATACAAAGTGGGTGTAGTTGCTCATGCATGGTTAATTTGAACCCATAAGGCTGCATTACCGCTGGAAATTTGATTCAGCCACTAACCCAATGCCAATGCGCGCCTCCGCTGTCGTCGCTCTCCTTGGTGCTGAATGTTGTCATATGCTCAGTTTCAGCACTCTGTCAATATTGAGTGAGAGCGGTCATGTGGTCGCACATTAACTGATCTGTGGGCGCTCAGGGATTTATGTAAGACCATACATTTTCTGTGGGTTTCAAGGGTCGCGCTGAGACACAGAGAAACCTGTTGAACCTGTGGTAAAGGATTGGATAATATAATTATAGGCTATAGCTATAACATTTTCTCAAGTGTTTCAGTGTGTTTTTTTGTGTGTGAACAGGTTACATTGTATGTTTGTAGAACGTCAAACATCTCTTCATTTTATGTTCTCCATGCGCGTGCACAGACGAGAGACGCATTCTCACATTTTTGACAGAATGCACTGGATTACCATTATCGCTCGGACAACGTCGCTCTCTCAACATGGACGAAAATATATGGAAGAAAAGTGGTGATTGACAGGTATAAATCTAAGCTCTAATTCAGCAGGTCTACAGCAGGCTAGTAGGCTACTGGAAATACAATGTTATCCATTGCAGTGATTACGCACCATGAGCCAATTGCAGGCTCATGTTTTTTTTTCCTTGAAAATACTTAGCCTTCTTGTATTATGCCCATGCTAATTCTCTTTTATCTTTGCACCTCCTCCTGAAACCAAACCTGCGATTGGATTCCACGCCACAGCTCTGATGTAGCGGTGGAGAGGCAGCTCACAGTGAACAGCACCACCTGTAACGGTGCGTCTGCTCTCAGAGCTCCCCGGTGAGGGTTCACCCGCGACCGAAGATGAAGAAGCAGAATGTCCGGACCCTGTCGCTCATCCTCTGCATGTTCTCCTACTTGCTGGTCGGCGCCGCGGTGTTCGACGCGCTGGAATCCGAGACAGAGAGTTCCCGCAGACGCATCCTGGAGCAGAAGCGCAGCGAGATGAAGAAGAAGTACCGGTTCTCCGAGGACGACTACCGAGAGATAGAGCGTGTAGTGCTGCAAGCAGAGCCACATCGCGCCGGGAGACAGTGGAAATTCGCCGGTTCTTTTTACTTTGCTATAACGGTCATCACCACAATTGGCAAGTTTCCACAGCTACCTCGTTACTTTTGCCATGGCCGAGTAGGCTACGTCAATACATTTCTCGTAGTGTATTTGCTCTGCACTGTTATCAATGTGCTAAATGTGTTATACAGTATAGTTTTAATTTTAGATGACCCTTTTCCTACTTCTGATACATTTCAGCACATTTCAGCATATCCATATACACATTATATGAAGAATGCTTATGTTACACTGGCTTCAAAAGCTGTTACATCACCTACAACACAGTAGTAACAAAGAGTCATGAATGCTACTCTGGATTGCCACAATGTCCTGTATCCCTCTGCAGGTTACGGCCACGCTGCCCCGGGCACGGACGCAGGGAAAGTCTTCTGTATGTTCTACGCTGTGCTGGGCATTCCTCTCACGCTGGTGATGTTCCAGAGCCTGGGGGAGAGGATGAACACGTTTGTTCGCTACCTCCTGCGCAGGGCTAAGCAGTGCCTGCGGTTACGGCGGACGGAGGTCTCCATGGAAAACATGGTGCTGGTTGGCCTCCTGTCCTGTATGGGCACTCTGTGTGTGGGGGCCGCAGCCTTCTCCCACTACGAGGGCTGGACGTTCTTCCATGCCTACTACTACTGCTTCATCACGCTCACCACCATCGGCTTCGGGGACTTTGTGGCCCTGCAAAAGAAGGAGGACCTCCAGGAGAAGACGACCTACGTGGCTTTCAGCTTCATGTACATCCTGGTGGGGCTGACAGTCATCGGGGCCTTCCTCAACCTGGTGGTGCTTCGCTTCCTCACCATGAACACGGAGGACGAGAAGCGAGACGCCCAGGAGAGGGCCTCGATCAAGAGGGAGAGGGACCTCCTGGATGGGACAATGGGGCTCCGTGGAGGAGGGCAGCAGGGCAGAGTGGGGCATGAAGACAGGGTCAGGGACATGATGGGGCACAGTCGCAGTCACAGCACCCTCTACCTGCCCATGGAGGAGGGAACCAGCCGCACCAACCTCATCTCCTCCCCAGCGGAGGAGCAGGAGAGCAGGGGCTCCCCCTGTAGGCAGAGGCTACACCTACAGCTGCAGCCAGGCAGACGTAGACGAGAGTCATGCCTGGGCCCCCTCTGCTCCTGTGTGTGCTACCGCCTGGGTGTGTGTGACAGTCCCCTGGTGTCACACAACGAGCACCCCGGCTGCCACATCAACTCTGTCTACTACAACTCCATCTCCTACAGGATCCAGGACTGCTCTCCCAGCCCCAGGGACAACACAGGACTCTCTTCCCCAGGGAGCGCATTCTCCCCTGGGCACAGCTTCAGGGAGTTCCCCCGCTCTCGGAGGAAGTCAGTGTAGCACCATGGCGGGAAACAGTTTGTACAGGTTAACACAGTGTTTACGACATATATTTTTATTACACAACAGAGACAAGGTGTTTGTGGTACACAACAGATGTTCAGGGGGTGAATTATCATTGAAAGGAAGGCAATCTGTTGCAGTACAGGAATCTTTAGACACTTCCTCATTCCTGCCTAATGTACTATACTGTCCTCATAGGTTATATTGAAGTTATCACAGCTGAAAATGTACATTATGAATCATACGACACTTGTATTTGTTTGTAAACCAATTGGATGATTTGCATTTGTTTTGTCTGTTTGGATTCTAATTACCACTGTCATAATTTCATTGGAAAAGGTTTTAATGCATGTAAACCAAAGTGGATGTGCATGGCAAAGAGAACACACACACACACACACACACGCACACGCACACACACACACACACACACACACACACACACACACACACACACACACACACACACACACACGATAAATAGACACACACACTGTAATGCATGATCATTATGTAAAGAACATGGTTTTAGCCATTTAAATGATTTTATATTACAAAATGATTTTTGGTATCATTTCATTATAATTGCTTCTTTTAGTAACCTGGGTGAAGCCCCTTGCCCTTGTGTAATAAGATATGGAAGTCAACTCCTTAGCATGCTGGAGGCTGCCGCACCAGAGTAAAGTACTTCACTCTGCATGCCACTGCTGAGATATGTGGTTATATTTTCATGAGGAGGGCATTTAAGAACTGTGAGCAAGCACCGGCAGAGAAGGCCTTTAATTAACCATATAAGCGAAGTTAATAAATCATTATATTACACGTCCTTTCGTTGAGAGGTCGACACACGTCGCTGAGAGGTCGACATTGCACTAATGCACAAATCGTGTACAGAGACAATGTTTGTTTAAATTGGATGGAAGTACAGTAGCACATGCCTGATATGTAGCAAGACCTTTTTAGAAACATGCTTTTTCATGCTCTCTGTTAAAATGTAACATAACATGTAATGCTGTCTTTCCTGAGACTCATGAGATTTGTTAAGCACCAGGTTTGATTTGATTGTCTCTCGCTGTCCTGTTCGGATGTTGACGTAATGGTGAAACATGATGATTGATGACTGATGATTATGTCGACATTATGATGAAACACTGAAAGAAGCCAAGTTTACCTTTCCCAGCATGCTACTGTGTAATGGCAATGAAGATGCTTAGAGAATCTAACGGCGAGGACTCCGGACTTACATAGAGTTTGCGTTCAGTCTGCCAGTTGTGTGATGATTTGTAATTATTGCACCGTTAATATCCATGTATTTCAGTTTTAACCTGTAAACTGCCATGTGGATCCATTAAACTTGAACTTACTTATTGCTACTGTCAACGTCAGTTTATTTTGCCTATAACTGGGTCACCGGCTCTATGGCAGGCCATCTTTGTGGTTAATAAGGAAATCAGGTCATTGACATTCATGAGGTCCAGAGGCCTTATATAATTAAACATCTAATTCATTAATCCAGCTATACCACTTAGACTGACACACAGGACGGGGAGGGCCCCAGACCTCTGGTTGCTATAGGAAGGAGACGGATTTTGACTAATCCATTGCTGGTCAAATGTATTTTTGAAGTAGATTTTCGCAAAACAGTTTCCACTATTTTTTAGTTTGTTTTACTCATGGGCCACGAGTGTTCCCTATGCTTGAACGAGTAATGCCAGCAACAGATTGTAAAGCCCCATGCTTGATTATGGCTCTTTGGACCTTTTTAAACATCTCTACTCACTGCTATATTTCAACCTGCTTTTGGCTGAAACAGACCAGGATGCTTAAAATCCAGGAAAATGACTCCCAAAGCATTCATTCCATCCCATCTGCTGATCAATTAGAATGTTACTTTACATATAAATGGTAAACTGATTAGGTAATAGAATCTAAAATGGTGATTTGGAATGAGGCTCCATCTGCTTTGGGGTACTGGAGGAAGGAACAGGGCCGTCTAATCTGTTCCTCGTGATGTCATTAAATCTTTGAAGAACATGTTCTCTCTGTTGCATGGCGTATTCCCTTGCCAGAGATTTCAATAATCCGAAGAAAAAAAAAAATGCAATGGGATGACATAGACGTCATATCAAAAAAAGAGAGAGAGAGTGAGAGAGAAAGAGAAAGACAAGAGGTTTCTGTGGCAAGAGTGCCCTCTAGAGTTACAGGGCTGCAGACACCCTGCTTGACTATGAACCTGTGTGCAATGCGCACAACTATGCATTTGTGTAAATCTTAGACTCTTATTTACACTGCTATACTGTCAGCATTACTTCATTTCTGGAGTCATCCATATCTTCACAAACTGTTACTGACTTTCTATTTGGCAAATAGGGCAAACACAGAGAGAGGGAGAACTGATGGTTTAAACATTAGCGACCACCAGAGGGCAGTATAACTCTTTTGTAGTCCTGATGAGGAAGAAACAGTATTTCTTGTGGACTGTACATTCCACGAGGTAAATCTGTTCAGTGATTGTTCTGTTGGACTGGGCCCCACACCTTACCAGTTTCATTCCCAGCCAATGAATGAATGTTCTTTCCTACAGCACGTTCAATTCTACAGCTCATACCAAACAATTATTACCAAACAATGATTCTGTATTTCAACAACCAAATGATATATACTGAGATGTATGCACTCACTTGCAATGTAAGTTGCTTTGGATAAAAGCGTCAGCTAAATGGCATATATTATATTATTATTATATTAAATGAGTACCACTCAGTATGACCAAAAAGAGACAGCTTCATCACTCTTGCACCAATTCATAATGTCTAAGAGTACATTCAAATGTTGTTTTATGAGAGACTAGCAAAGGATCTTTACTCACTCACACACTGGTTTGTGTGTGCTGGTCTGAGATTAGCTCTCTCCAACGCCACTGATGCTTATAGGTAAACATCTGAGCCTTTTCAAGATGAAAAAAGGCCTGTACAAGGTGACCCTGTACACCGTGACCCTGTACAAGGTGCGATGCTTTCGGCATTGGATGAGAAGATCTATCCATTCCAATACAATCAATTATTGATATGATCGAATTATTTTTATGTTATTTACATCCTGGTCTCTTGTCTTAAAGAGATAGTCCAGACCTCCAGGCCGTTAATGAGGAAGTCTTCAGATGAGGACAAAACATCATTGTCAAATGTGTCACACCCCCCCCCCCCCCCCCATAAGCTTGTGCATGCCCCTGTACTGAGGGAATGGACCCTAAAGACCTCCTTTGTTATCCTAATGCAGTCTGCTGAGCTGTGGCTTATTGATCATAGAGGAAAGATTTCCACTTACCTGCCTCCTTCAAATGTCAGGCAGTCTATACTGCCTTTTGAAAAGAAAGTTTAGTAACTTCCATCGATAAACCTGGAAAAGAAACGAAAATTGTAGCCACTTGACTTAAAAAGAAATTGAAGAGGAACATTAAAAGGTGAACAATATAACATTCAAGCTTTCTAAAAGCTTTCTAATGGTTATAATGACTATGTTTAATCGGTAGCAATCAGGGAAGGAGATCCCTTGGAAGAAATACTTCATTTTACAAATGCTGTTTTGGTCTCGAAAAGTGCTTTCTAAAATAAAGTGTCCTACTTGACACTCAGTTTGCATACAAATATTTTGTTACTGGCCAGGGGTGTTTTAGGGGAGTAGGCTTACCGATTTTCCCCTTTCTGTCTCTGGTAGCTGCCTCTTGGAATTGTGTGTGCATTCAGAAACACAACAGCTAATGTCTGACACTGCAAGTCCATTTCGGGGAGTTATATTATTATTAGGGAGGATGTCGTTGTTTGGAACTTCGAATTGAATTCTACCACAGTGGCAGATTTCCAACATAATGTACTTACACCCTGCTCATTTAACCTTCTATTTCAAACTCCAGTCTCCAACAGTAGATAGTTTGAGTGTTTGTCTGAGTGATTGTCTGTAATGTTCTGGCTCTAGCACCTGGATATATAGTGTTATTAGGAGATGATGTGGATATTCACCTTGAGTTGGGGAGAGACGGAGAAGAGGAATGACTGTCCTTTTCCACAACACAACATGCTGATTCTAACAGGGGTGGGACAGAATACACCAAACACCTAAAAAACAGGTACAAAGGTAGAATGACAAAGGTAAACAGCCATCATGCAGACCTTCAGGTATACAAACACAGAGGGTCAGTCAGACAAGGTCGATTTTCACCTCCAGGTAGTCCTTACATAAACAGTTCTTCCTGTTTGAACATTGAACATTTGATCGTACATGGTCCTCTGTGGCCCAGTTGGTAGAGCATGGTACTAAAAACACTCAGGTTGTGGGTTTGATTCCCGCTGGGACCATATACTGTATACTGAAATGTCTGTACTCACTGCAATGTAAGTTGCTTTGGATAAAAGCGTCAGCTAAATGGCGTATATATTATTATATATCATCAGTATGACGTCCATGAGGCCACTACTGTACCTGCCAGGGTAAAGGGGGTGTGGCGCCCTAGCCTGTCTCACCTTGCCATTGGTGTCTCTGATGACCATGATGGTGCTGGTGCTGAGGTCCAGGTCCCCCCATGCTCCTACACAGGCTGCCCAGGCTGGTGCCATGTCTCTGGGTTCTGTAGACCAGACACCACGGTCTACTCCTCTAGACCCGGGTGGAAGGTGCCTCGACGGCTGAAACCACAGGCGAATGACACTGTGACCGTTCAGAATGCTGATCATGCTGTGTGTAGTACTCATTGCTCAATGTTGCTTTGTGTCCGTGTAGTAATGCTGTAATTACTGCTGTGACAACACTGTACAACAACAAGGACTATTCAGGGAATCTTCTCACTATACCATAGAACTGCGTCTGCTGTGATAAAACCCTCCTTTCAGTTTTAAGTGTGATTCTAGTGCATTCTATTGCTATTTCCAGTCATATTGGCCACCTAGAGGCAGACAGAGATATCTCTGAGAACCACCAACATTGCATGAGGATCTGCATAGCCATTGGCTTTGCTTTGCATCAGTCATCTCCCGCATCACTGTTTGCACGCCACACGTTTCCGAACGGGAGCCTTGCAGCCGCGCGATTCGCCTCGCACGCCTCGCAGCCGTGTGATTCGCTGAAATCAAATAACAACAAATTCTTTACTCAGTGAATTCACTCCCACTAAGGCCAGGTTTGAGTTGATCCAGACCTGCGTGCTG
>NC_139662.1:19674434-19686934 GCF_951799395.1 Argentina silus
TACCGCAAGAGAAGCAAGGACCGTTTTTCATCATCAACACCGCCCAGTCTTCAAATCACCCCCTTTAGATCCCCAATCACAGATTAATCAATGCTACATTTCCCATGTCTCTAAACATTTCCTTTCACAGAAACCAGTCAGGTGGGTCCTGTCCTTAAACAAACTCTGAGTCAATAGTCACTGAGTTAGCTTTAGCATGCAGCGATGACACAAGCACACACCACCTCTATTGCTGCTCCTCTAACTGAACAGATATGTATGTATATACACCATCAACATCATGATGTCATTAACATCATCATCATCTGGGCATCATTATAACTCATAGACAAACTGGACAGAATCTTGCTTTATAGCCATGATATAATTGTTGGAGAAGTTGTGTTTTGCCATTGATGCTCAGAGCAGTGTGTTTTATAATATATACTGTATATACAAGTTTAATTTCAATAAGAGTAAAACATTTTTTGAATGTAAATAAGAGGACACCAAACTTTGCCTGGATGTAGCTGGAAGGCTTCTGCAAACTTTTGTTGAATCGAATTGTTTCAATAAAGTTGAAACTCATCTACCGTTGGGAAATCAGCACAACCGAACTTTTTTCCCGTGGAGACTCTGCGAAATAAATGATCTTAATAAACGGACAAAAACATAGTTTATGGAACTAAACTACAAAAAAACAAGCATTTACTATTTCTATAATATTTTTATATACAGGCGTAATGATAGTGCCACAACTCTGTAAACAAATGTAGACATATCCACAAACATAATGTGATCCACAAATGCAGATTCAACAGTTCTAGCACTCAAGTGTTGTGTTGAAATGATTGTAGGGGAGAAAGTAACATGCCCATTTTCTCAAATTACACGGAAAGTAGAACAATGTAATTACGCAGACTTGCCTAATACAGAAGATGACCAGCAAAAATATCAGCAAGTTGTATGTATGTATGTATGTATGTATGTATGTATGTATGTATGTATGTACAGTACCAGTCAAAAGTTTGGACACAAACTTGCCAAGAGTGTGCAAAGCTGTCATCAAAGCAAAAGGTTTGAAGAATCTAAAATCTAAAACATTTTCTGGTTTGTTTAACACTTTTTTGTTTACTACATAATTCCACATGTGTTCCTTCATAGATTTGATGTCTTCAATATTAATCTACAATGTAGAAAATAATAAAAATAAAGAAATGCCATTGAATGAGAAGGTGTGTCCAAACTTTTGACTGGTACTGTATGTACTGTATGCATGTATGTATGTATGTACCTGTATGTATGTATGTATGTATGTACAGTATGTATGTATGTATGTATGTATGTATGTATGTATGTATGTATGTATTTATGTATTTATGTATGTATGTATATATGTACAGTATGTATGTATGTATGTATGTATGTATGTATTTATGTATTTATGTATGTATGTATGTATGTATATATGTACAGTATGTATGTATGTATGTATGTATGTATGTATGTATGTATGTATGTATGTATGTACAGTACCAGTCAAAAGTTTGGACACAAACTTGCCAAGAGTGTGCAAAGCTGTCATCAAAGCAAAAGGTGGCTACTTTGAGGAATCTAAAATGTAAAACATATTCAGAGGGAGGTTGAGTGTCGGGTGCAGATGTAAGGTCCCAGAGACTGAGGCGTGGCTGTGGAGGATTATGGGTTTAGCATACAGGCATTTGAGATACTGTATTTATGTTGATGTTTGCTGTCTCCCTGTGACCCTGGGTGTTATGGAAATGGTGGACATGGTAACAGGATAACACCCCCCCCCCCTCCCCTCCAGGGTGGTGAGTCAGGTAGGTACTGTAGATTTAAATGTTTCGTACACAGACATACCTGTTATGTTGTCCCTAGAAAGTTCTCCTTCATTCCTTAGGACATGGAGACATATATTATGGAAATACATATACAAATAAGTATTTCCATGTAGAGATGTAAGTCCTTGTGAGACCTTGATAAAACACAAACATTTCTGCTAAAACTAAATAACAAGAAGACAAAAGAGTTCAAGAGTACTCTTTCACAAGAATGTTCTCTCAATGTCAACACAGAAGGCATTTTCATAAATTTTCATAATTTTGGCAAGTGTTTTTTTTCCTCATTTCAATAAACCCTTTCATGTCCCAGGCGGTGAAGCGATGAAACAATATCACAACAATGACAAGAGAGAAAAAACGTAACGAAACACACTACTGATAAAAAAAAAAACTAAGACTGTACTTTCTGTTTATCAGCTCTGCCTGTTAAACAACTTCCAAAGTAAAACACTGTGCCTCCGAGGGGAAGGATAGGTCAGGGGTGGATTTCATTAGGTCTGAAGCCAAGTCTCCGGGCAGCACAACAACATGTACACTAGGATTAGAGATGAGGGGAAATATGGGGCTGGGTGAGCAGTGGAAAAACTATACATTTTTTTCAGTTGTCTTGGCAATTTCTCATCCTTTGCCAGAAATGCCAGGAAGATTGATTTTTACTGTATTATTTGTTGGTTGCGGGTTGGGGGTGAAGCATTTGGTCCTTGTTTCATAAAGTGTGGTTTTTAGTTTGATGGCCCTTATTGAAAATGGCTGCTCTTCAGGCCACAAGCGAAATCCCAGCGAGACGAATGGGGAGTCACGGACATAAATTACATGGGAGGGGAGATCATAATTACAGATTGTGCTGTGATTACGTTCATATGTGAGTTAGGGAATATTTTATATGAGAAACCCATTCAGCCAAATATGTAAATGACACTTTTTTGCTGAGCAGACACTAAAATTCAGAACAGCTCAAACATTTTTGTCTATCTTTGCCAAGATGAAAACGTTTAATTAGAACAGTGAGATTGCAAACACATGCCTTTCACTAACTCTCCTATGCAGACGTATTACACACATTCTCACATACAGCAGATTCATAAATATGATATAGAATAATTAATAAATATCTAACAATAAATAATTAACAATCAGGATTGTTATTAGTTTCAGGATTGTCAAAACATGTTCCCTTAGATTGTGTATCTCTTCTCATCTCACTGTCTCCTTGTTAATCTGATTAAAGGCCTTTTTTTCTACTCATCTCGCTCCTCTTTAATAGTATCATTAAAAGTGTCACACTCATTCAAGTGTATTCTTGTGTTGAGGAGTTTAACTTTTCTCCCGTAATAGGCTCGTTATTGAACATTCACTGGCAATTGAACATTAATGAACTGTTCTGAGACTTGTGGCGTGTGAGTCATTGATTCTGATGGCTGTGTTTGTGGACGCGACGCGTGTCTGCAGGGGAGGGGCAGCTGCTGTTTATGTACTATGGGAGGGGCAGCTGCTGTTTTTGGGAGGATGCCTGTTATTACCACTTTGACCTACAGATGGCGACAATGCACTTCCTCTCTCATAAAAAGAGTTGAAAGATGTTTTCCGTAACCTTTTGCATTTGAAGCATTTGGGTATTCAGTGTTGCCAAAATAGAGGGTTATAGAGGAAGGTGGTCAAAGCTGCAGGTAAGGGGGATTAAGCTTGCTTTCCCGCTGCAGTTTTTTGAAGACTACGACAAATGCTAACTTTAGAGAGTCTATAACCAATGTATCTATTGTTTCCTCCATTTCAACCTCCTTCGTTCAATCCACCTTCTCTTGTCACTGACTTCCTCCTCTCTCCATGTGTTTCTCTATTTCCATTGTCGTTATCCCCTTTTTGCTCTTTCCCTCACACGTGGAATCGAGAACGTTTCTCTCTCTTTTATCTCCACCTTCTGGCTCTCCAACCCCCACCTCTCTCTCTCCCTCCCTCCCTCCCTCCCTCCCCCTCCATCCCTCCCTCTCCCAGATTAACCAGGCCTAAAGCAGAGAAGAGCGACACTGACCTCCCAGTGACCTCCCAGTCTTGTCTCTTTCATCTCTCTCTGACTGAGATGATCATTGTGAAGGTATGCTTTGAGCACAGATGGTGAGCAACAGGGAACTACAGGGACTACCCAGGCTCAGCGCCAACAGCTCCTCTTTGTGTGGGCAGGTAGAAGAAGAATGTGGAGACACTATGATAGTAAGCAGGTATGAGGAATGGAATAATATCAACCAAATTGTAGATCATTGACGACCAAACAACACATAAATTATCACAAATAAATGATTTCATCTCACAATCTGAAAAACAGTAATTCAAATGAAAAACAAACAATCATCAGTAGCCGTTATTTTCTGTCCTCCGAGAGGATTGAGATATTTGACTTGGCTCTCTCTCTTTAAATGTTCGGTAATTTGGAATGGAGCTAATGGGCTGAAATGGTCTCGACAACTAGACCCTGTAGATCTAGAAATTATACTTTATGCAGAGGTTTGGGTTATTGTGACAATTAGTTGTTGTCTATTTTCCATAATCCCCCCAAAAAAGAGAACATTCAGCTGAATCCTAACCAATTAACAATTGACCTGCATGCTTGAGATGTTCAATAACTGCAGTTCCTCCAAGGGTTATTGCAACCATGAATATACAGCACTCATTGTCTTAGCTTGGCTGGACCCAAGAGATAAAGAGGAGGCGGTTGAGAGCAGTGTGGAGGAACAGAAGTTCACGCTGAACTCTGAAAGCTTCTAATCCCCTAATTATCTGTTAACTCAAAGTTTCATAATCCTGATTAAACTGATGAGGAGGTGATTTTCCTTTCATCAGCGTGTTTGAAAAAAAAAAAAAAAAAAAAAAAAATTAAACACAGCATCAGTCACAAAATGAAGAGAGAGCCGTTTGAGGAGGGAATCTGTCATTCTTTAATCTGTGGCGCAGCAGAGAGCGGCCAACTCTTCCCCCGTCAGTTAATGAATGCTTGAATGAGTGGAGCAATTACAGTTCACATTGCTGAAAATGAGACTACCTTGCAGTTGTTTTATGTGGATGATGGTTGATGGTTGATGGTTGATGGTTCGACACCATAAGGCAAACATGTGTATTATTGACACAGGCCTCATGGTGGGGCGTTGGAAAGCTGCCATTATGTGTACTAATCTCGATGGCAGATGCCCTGGAGTATTTGCTTCTCCGATATGCTGTTGTTCTGTGTGTGTGGGTTGGTTCTTACAGCATGTTTGTCTGTTATCCTCAAGGGGGAAAGCCCTGTTCTTAATTATAAATCACTTTTGAGAGGCAAAAAACTACTTATTAATTTTTCATGAGGTGCAAGTGAAAAGAACACCCCGCAGAATCAGATTTTAAATCGATGAATTTCAACACATACATGCACATATATTTGCATACATTCACACACATACATTTACATACATTTACATACATGTACAGAATATGTTGTTAGCTACAGCATAGTGTTCAGAGTTTATTCACTGTCCTTATTCTAAACGTCTTCCCCATATATCACATAATAGACACAGCTGATAAATGTTATAGGGCCAAACACCCATTCAGACTCTCTTTGCCATTAATTAGCACTGATCAGAAAAATGGTCTTTCTATGAGGACCAACTTCAGAGGGTGACTCAGTGGGTTAATGATGAATTAGACTGCTTCTGACTTCTTCTGGTTCACAATTCTTTCAGCATGTCCGTAATTATGCTACCCGCTTGGAGAACCCTTTGTCGGGTTGGTGCAGCCAACTAGCCTTTGTTAAGATGGGCTGAGTCAGCAGCGTTTCCTTGCAGTTGAGAGACTGAACATCCGACACATCAGTGGAAGCCGGTGGAGGTAGAAATAATCAAAGGGCGCGTTTATTGTAATGCATGGAATGGAATGAGGAATGGTATCAAACACACCATTCCTAATTTCATTCCATGCATCACAATGAGCCCGTCCTCCGATTCCTACCTCCACCAGCCTCCCCTGCAGCACATATCATGCACATCATATTTTCTTATGACCAGACCAGGATCCATGAAAGTGCACATGCTTCAGTCCCCCCTTTAATTAAATGTCACAGTTTGTAAAAAAGAACCAACATTCAGGATTCCTCTCAGTTTTGTTTTGACAGTTGAGAAAACTGTTAATGCCAAAAATTGTAGCACATCTTACAGAAAAATATCTGTTCTCCTGTTAGAGTGTGGTTTCAACCTTCCTGCACCTCCTGCCAGATACCCTGTCTTTGCTGTCATTTACAGCCTCATTGTTGTGCTCAAATATCCATAAATACCTCCATGTTTCACTTCTCTGCTGCATCACTCAAACTTTGCGCTTAAGTAAGTCGAGTTCAAGTGAGCTGTACCTTGTCAAAACGTATAATTTAATGAGGTGACAGGGGTCGGAGGAGTTGGTCTGACACCAGGAAGTGATTTAATTACTCTGCTCTGGCAGCGGAGAGGGCTTTTTAAACGGCTCTGAGGCAGACAGCAGATCTGGCGAGGAGGAGAGCATTGTGATGAAAGCACAGGTATGCTGACAAGACAACACCGCCTGAGTTACACAGCTGATTACTGAGCACAGAACACAATCCCCCAGGATGCTTCTCTCCACATACAGTACAACACTGCTTATATATTCTGTGTGTGTGTGTGTGTGTGTGTGTGGGTGTGTGCGTGTGCGTGCGTGTGTGTGTCACCTCAACAGGAGCAACCCATTAGCTCTGATGCCCAAAATATATCACATTCAAATATAGTCTCTCAGCCTTCCAATGACACACCAGAGGCGAGACATAGTTGCAAATACAGCATTTTTACTAGCCTTGGGTAATATAACGTCCTAATATAAATATAATATATATGTCCTACAGTTTGTGTCTGGTTACGCTTCATATATTTTGGATGTTATTGACCAAAGCCTTTAAAAGCCAGATTTTTTTTTTTTAAAGGTACCATCATTGTGTATCCTGAATGTTTCGCTCCAGGGGTTATGACGCCAGAAACATAACATATGTACTGAACATAACACGTCGTGACCCGAAGAATGATTACAACAGCTAACATACATCCCACAAGGAGATAATGGGTGAATTATTCAAGCTGGATTCCCGGTGCGTTGTGTCAGTGAGGTGACATTTAACAGTGATATGCGCTGGGGAGCTTCGTTTGCCTAGTGGAGATGATTAAAAGAGCACTTGAGTCGTGAGAGTTATTGCTCGCACTCCTCAGCTTAATGCTCAGCCAGAGAAGAGGCTCTACCTGTGTCTTTCTTCTCTCTCTTCCTCTCCTCTCTCTCGCTCTCTCTCTCTCTCTTCCTCTCCCCCTCTCTCTCTATCTCTCCCTCCCTCTCCCTCTCTCTCTGTCTCTCTCTCTCTTTCTCTCTCTGTCTCTCTCTTCCTCCCCCCCCTCTCTCTCTCTCTCTCATTCTTTGTCTCTCTTCTGCTCATTCCCCCACCTCTCTCGCCCCCTTTTTCTTTGTAAATGCATATTTCTCCCTATTTCTCCCTTTCCTTACTTTCTCCCACTTCCCTCTTGTGTGAATGTGTATCATCAATGGGGAGACACAATACGGAGCACAGCCTCACCTCAGCCAGGGTGGCAGGAGGGTGGGAGGAGGGTGGGAGGAGGGTGGGAAGAGGGTGGGAGGAGGGGCAGAAGTAGGAGACTTGAGAAAGCGCTGGGGATAAATAATCATATTTCAGTGCACCCATGATGCTGGAAAAGCACCATCTGGGACACGTGTTGGATTTGCATTACAATACAAATGGGAAGTCAGTGGAGCTGAAAGGGTGATGTGGAGTCATTCAGCCAGCCACCCTCACTCCCTGACAGGTTGCGTCTCCCTGCCCCCCCCCCCCCCCCCCCCACACACACACACACTGCCACCGCCACTGCCACATCTCCCCGGAAGCAGGCAGACACTAGACGCCCCCCCTGTCTTTTTTAACACGCAACCTCGTTTTTTCCCCAAATGCCACATTTCCACATGCGTGGTGCATCGAGTGGCCCAATAGCATATGCACCAGTGGCTTCCTCTTCAGATGTGATCTTCACTGAACCCTTGGATCCCTGTTCATAGACAAGAGATTGAGGAAGGGAGGAAGGAAAGGAGGGAGGCAGAGAGAAGGGGATGAGGTGAGGTGACATTAAGAGTTAGTGAGGGTGCAGTCAGAGGGAAAAACAAGGGATGAGGGAACAATAGAGAAAGAGAGGTTTATAGGGGGAAAAGAGGAGACTCCAGTGCTGTTTCTGTTTTTGATTTTTTACACACAGTAGACAGCAAGGTTACCAGCAATGCCTATTCATAGATGCAAAAGACAAATAAATAGATGTACAATATTATATTTCTGAAATGAATACAGTTCCATATCACATCACTGCTGTAACTTACTACCTCATTATGCATCATGAATGGGGTCATACAGGGCACCTATCCTTGCGCTGTATATGGCTGATATCTGCACCCAATAGGAACCGAACGCTGGACTGAATACCAATCACAGCAGGAGTTACAGTAAGCAGAGGTTACATACTGCCAGGCAGTTTGAATAAAGTGAATTCTGTCTTACCAACTCAATTTTGAAGCGTTGAGAATAGGGATGATTGATGATTACTGATAGATGGAGAAGACGACAGAGTAGTTAAGTGAATTTAAACTGTCATGAAAAGACAGACGAGCACTCACACACACACAAACATACGCACACACACACACACACACACACACACACACACACACACACACACACACACACACTAAATGGGACTTTGTCACTAGATGACAAAGTCAAATGAGGGAAAAAAGTTGTTTCCCTGACCTCTGATCATGTTGAACCTTCTCTCCCATCTTCTATCCTTTTCTAATGAATTGCAATTATTTTTCAGATGCTTTCTTTTTCTTTCTCTTTGACTTTCACCCTTTTCTCCATTGTATGGACCTTCTCTATTTTTTTCTCCCTAATTTTGGCCTTTCTTTTTCCCCCTCTTTGTCCATTTTGCAATTTGCATGTCTTAACGCACACTGACGTTCCCAATCCTGCCAGTGTACAAAAAGACTGTATAATTTAGCACCCTTCTGTGTGGCAGACCCACCCTCACATCATAAAGATTTACAGTAGATGTGAATCATGTTCAGTTGACTGGCTATGCTGTAGCCGTGTTCTGAGGGCCCACCGAGCCCGACGGTAATGCCTCGTCAAGTGGTAAGTTGTGTTTACTGGTGCACTAGAAGCTGTTATCTAGTGATAATTACATTTTTACAGAATTAGCTTGTTGATTTCAACACTTCGTGAGCATCCGCTTTTGACTACCAAAAGCATTCCATCTCGCCTAACGCTAGATCCAATACGGCTCAAGTTATAATGAGATTAATCATTCAGCGTTCAACATCGCATGTACCACTAAGTCCTCCGAGGGGGAAACATGCAGACAACCCAAACAACTCTTGGTATTCATCCCCTTAACGGCACATTGCCTACCATCATGCATATGAGGTGTGTCACAATCAAGTTTTTCTAATAGAAAATTACATGAATAAATTACTGAGGTACCAAAGACTAGATGTCACATTTGATGTATTTCTGCTCTGTAAACCCACCCCGGTGTGTATGTCAGCATGCGACTCCCACAGCACGGAATGCACTACATGTGCAACGGCCATTCACACACAGACTTAGACACATAGGCTGGGAATTCATATTGCCAAGTCATTACTCAATGATTTTTATTTAATGAAGCACAGTGACTTTTATTTAATGAATACTTTGCTGTTACCTGGTAACAACCTTGTTGTTGAGCGGGTTATTACAATTTTCACATCCTCCTCCTCATCTTGTGCATATTCTGCTGGTCTGAATATGAATGCCACATTTCCACCCATACCTGCGACTCTCTCTGGGGAGTCAGGGCAAGGTAAAGGACAGTATTTCATTGCTTTTAATAAAGAAGTCGTAGACATGCGCGGGAGGCAACGGCAATGACTTTCTCTATTCTATTCATTCTGTGTCTGTCTGCAGCTATGGAGACCTTTCATACAGCAGTCTCATTGTTTTCTCCCCGAATCCCCGAAACTCTTTCCGTCTGGAGAAAAAGAATGGGCGCTTTTGTTGGACACTCAGCTTTTGAAATATCATATATTAAAGAAACCCTTTAAAAAAAAAAAAAAAAAAAAAAAAAAAAAAAGCGCAGCTGCGGCTGAGTTTGAATAGAAGCGATAAACCCAGCACGGAGAGAGATACAACTCATTAAAGCACAGCCATTCTACGCTAGAAGATAATACATGCATTCACTCTCTTCCCACAAAAAGAAAAATAGAAAGAAGGGAGGAGGGGAATGACAGCGACCACAGAAAAAAAAAAGAAAAAGTCAGAGGCTGGAAATACGAAAATGGAATTATGGGAATTATTCACAGTTTCAGCTCCCAAAACAATAGAAGTGTGACACCAAAGATTTTCTAAGCCTCGTCTTTTTCTTGCTTCCATAGATAATCCACCATAATGAAGGCACTGATTAGAGAATAGTTTATCTTTACATTATTCAGTGCTTTTTTCATCTTTTTTGTGTTTAGATATGGTAGCTTATCCTTTTTATTTTTGTCTGGCAATATTATACGATATGTAAGGAATGCAATATCTCTGCTTATCGTTGGTTTGATTTTTTTAGACCAAAGAAGTGTATATCATATATATATATATATACTATATCTATATCTATATCTATATCTATCTATATCTATATCTATATCTATATCTATATCTATCTATATCTATATCTATATATATATACATCACTATATCTCAGTAACAACAAAGGTAGAGACAGAAGTGTGTGTATGTACATGAGAGGAGAGGAAAACTGCATGCTCCTTTGTGGAAAGAGTGTGTTTGTGGATACCTGTTCTACAGAGACCAACTGAAGTGGGTCAGTGTGTGTGTGTGTGTGTGTGTGTGTGTGTGTGTGTGTGTGTGTGTGTCTGTGTGTGTGCATGTGTGTGCGGGTGCTCAGTCAATTTGTGTGCCTATTTACATAAAACCCTTGATGAAACAAATGTAAACAATAATAAGTCATGTTTATCAATGAAATGAGGGCTTTTACATTTGTAATTTGCTGAATGTTTTATCAAGGCTAATGACTCTCTCTGTGTTAATGATGGCTAATGGCCTCTGGAAATATTGACATAGACCATTTTACCCGCATGCTCCTCTGTAAACCATAGATAATGTCCATGCAGATTGCAAATTATTATAACATCTGTAGCTGTAATGGTTTCCTAAGTGCAAAACATTTGTGTGTCAGGTTATTTTCCCTGTTACAGCTTTCATTTTAAAGGGGCCTATCACTTTTGCAGACTGCTATGCAGATATTTGGGGGTAGTTTCTTTAAAGCCTCTGCTGTGCTCAGGAGTGTATTAATTGCTCATGGAATCGCTTCATTTAAAAGGTCTCTGGCTAATTTAATGGGTCATAGAATTAGTTTTCTGAAGTGCTGCTGGTTGCAAAAAAAATTACAGGCGGCCATGCAGCTAAAATGTTATTTTTTTGGGGGGGTTGGGGGGGGGGTGGAACTGTTTTCTGTTGCTGTTGCTTTCTCTGACGTGAGATAGAGGAAGGTGTGATGGACAGTGCTTAAGCAGGCTGCCCACTGCTAGTCCAAAACCTGTAGCAAGGTTTGAACACTCTTGACATTTCTGTCGGCCTACAGTACATCCCGGTATTCCTCACTTCTCCAGTCTCTTGTTTTGTTCAGATATTTTTCCAGCCTATGGGAGCTTATCCTATTTGCTACTTATCAATGAGCATCAGCCAACAGATAAGCTATCAGTGTTGGATGTTGAGTTTCAATGTCAACACACATCACTTTGACTTTTTAAACAGGCATTTCCAGGGAGTGAATGCGCCTCTGACGTTCCCCCGGAATGTTTACTTCCCGCTGTTCTGTCACAACGTTGACAAATGGTAAATCAGTGGAAACAGCACACAAAGTTAATCACTACAGCGTCATGCTCGCAGTGACTCTGTTCCTCTGTACCATGGGGGTGGGGGGGTGGTGGTGGTGGTGGTGGGGGGTGGCGGTGGGGGGGCGGACAGGAAGTCCTCCATCTAAATCATCACAGGAAGATGCGGCAATTATTTTTTCATGTTCTAGCCAAAATGCGCGGCCCGGTCGGTAACCGTGGCAACCGACAAATGGTTTTGGTCACTCGTCTTTGTTCACTTTGAAGTTCATTACTTTGTAAATGGGAGGGCGCAGGGGGCATAAAAAAAAATACTAGGACCCAGTAGAGGAGCCGGTGGAATTAATTCTACCTAAGTGGTAGTACTGTCTCTGCCTCCCCAGTGGAAATGTCAGGGAGGTGTGATTGAAGAGGAGAGTACAGAAATGTTGTCGTCGGAATGAGAGACAGACTGCCAGAACACTGTCTAAATGTCCACGTCCATTTTCAACTGTGCTTTTTCCTTTTTCCTTCGATATACTCCTCCTTTCGTCTCCCTCCTCCTCTGCCTTCTGAGTTTGTGTGTGTGTGTCTGTGTGTGTGTGTGTGTCTGTGTGTGTGTGTGTGTGTGTGTGTGTGTGTGTCTGTGTGTGTGTGTGTGTGTGTGTGTGTGTATGTGCGCGTGTAAGATAAGGCTTCCTCCTCCAGTGGTGGCAGACGTGTCTT
>NC_139662.1:19691934-19731934 GCF_951799395.1 Argentina silus
TTAGAGGACATGCAGATTTATCTCCAGAGGACATTTCAATTGAGCAGATATCTTAAAGTGTTTCAGAGACACATTTTCATTTAGTTCGGTTTTTTTTATTTTTATTATCAACTGTTATTAATATTATCGTTGAGCCGCAGACATATGCCCCAATGTTGCCTGTGTCTCCCGGCCTTTCCTCCCCTTTAACCCCTCCCCTTTAACCCCTCCCCAAACCCACACTGTGACAGAAATAGCATCTATTGGCACGTACCTAGCTTCATAGACACCACCATGCTTAAAGGTGTTCAGCCCAACCCCTCCCCTTCCCCCTCCCACCCCCTCCCCCTCCCCCTCCCACCCCCTGCCTCCACCCTGCCCCGCCTCACCATTTCCATATTTCCCATCTCCCCCAGAAACCCCCTCATCTGCGCCGCTGAGCAAATCCCTGTCTCCTGCCTTCTCAATGTAAATATTCATTTCATGCTTTTCAATTTCAATATCCAGTCCTTTTACTCCAGGTTGCCCTGCATTATTTAACTCAGATGAGTTTCCGGGTGTTTACGGCAAAGGAAATCATTAGAAGAAACCCAGAAAGAAAACACAGTTGCTAATTCTCGGAAATAAACAATCACTTTTGGAAAACAGGAGAGGAACGACATTTTTCAACCCTGAAATAAAACCATTTCATCAAGCTGCCTCGACATCATTACCAAATAAGAGAGAGAGCAACTCAAGACACAGTCCACTAAACAGTTCTCTGCACTCAGACCCGTAAAAGAGAAGAGAATCATATCAACAGAACTCAGAGCCCATGGAGGAGTCTTCCCTTCCCCGTAAATGCCCCCCCTATTTCCCTTTCTCTACCTCTACCTCTCTCTCTCTCTCTCTCTCTCTCTCTCTCTCTCTCTCTCTCTCTCTCTCAAATGTAAGCGTTTCTCTGTAAACAGATACGCAGGTCCCTGCGACCGTGTCCCATAAAACAGAGAAGATGCAACTTCAGTCCACTAACCCCCCCTCCCCCTCCCCCACCCCCCACCCCCCACCTCCTCTCCTCCTTCCCACTCCCCCCACCACCACCAGAACACAGGCAATTGCTCTCTGAGGAACACACGCCAGCCGTATCCATGGGAATTGTCTCACTCTGTCTTATAGCGATGAAACTGTAAATGTGGCTCACGAGGAATCAGACTGGAGAGTGACACAAAGACTTACAGGGGTGACTGTGTGTGTGTGTGCGTGTGTGTGTGTATGTGTGTGTGCGTGTGTGTGCGTGTGTGTGTGTGGAGGGGGGTGATAAAAGGATCAATACGGAAAAATCAGGACAATTTTGAGCCGCCAGTGAGGGGAGAGACTGACTGAACTCCAGCATGATGTTTTTCAGACGTTTCATTTGTCGATATTATCCTACTGTGTCTTTATCCTTGTCAGCCTAGAGTGCTCTATTTAGCCGATGTTCCACACACACACGCACGCACGCACACACACACACACACACACACACACACACGCGCGCACACACACACACACACACACACACACACACACAGTCACCCCTGTGTCACACACACACACACACACACACACACACACACACACACACACACACACACACACACACACACACACACACACACACACACACACACACACACACAAGGGGCGGCAGGTAGCCCAGCAATAGGAAGGTTGCTGGTTCGATCCCCGCTCCAGGAGGGATCTGGACGTGAGCTGGTGACTGGAGGGTTGCTGGCATCATATCCAGGTCCCTACCACTGCAAGGCACTTAACCCCCAATTGCTCCAGGGGCGCTGAAAAAATGATGGCTGACCCTGTGCCCAGAGCCCAGCGCTCTGTTCTCCCTGGGGGGGTGTGCATGTGTATTGTCTCGGGGGGGGTGTGTGTGCAAAAAGATTCATTCCAACAATTGATGAGAATTGATTGCATGGCAAATAAACAGTCTTTCTTTCTTTTTCTACACACACAAACACACACACACACACACACACACACACACACACACACACACACATAAAGACACCTATCATATGGCACAGAGACATCGCAAACAGCAGCATAAATGACTATCCTAAGCCCCATCAAATCCCACTCTAAACATAACCGCTGACAACAAAGAATACACCCAACAAACACCTCCATGACAACACACATACACTCACATCTCGAACTTTAAAGATTCTCCCTGTTGACACACACATGCACACACACACACACACACACACACACACACACACACACACACACACACACACACACACACACACACACCGCCGTGTCCATTCCCAGAGGCCTCATTAGCAGTGCTGGGCATGAGGGAGGCTCACAAGAGCCTGAGACACTGAGAGACTGTCCCTATACAAACAGGAGCCTTCGAGAGGAGTAACATGCACACACACACACACACACACACACACACACACACATAGGCACATGCATGCACACACACACACACACACACACACACACACACACACACACACACACACACACACACACACACACATAGGCACATGCATGCACACACACACACACACACACACACACACACACACACACACACATAGGCACATGCATGCACACACACACACACACACACACACACAGACACACAGACACACAGACACACAGCTTGTGGCATTGCTTCTCCCAAGTGGTAAGCCTGCCTTTACTGTTCTCTGTGTCTCGTCCCTCTGAGCCTCTGTGTGTTGGCGTGACCACTGGAACAGATCAAAGCAGAGAGCATTATTGCTGATGCCGTGTTTTGTGCTGAAAATGACTTCAGTCACGTCTGTTCTGTATGTACAGTAGGTTGTATGCACCGTAGGGTTAGTGTGAAGTCCATTGTTTGTATACTGTATTCTGCATTGAAGACCATTTCTGCTTTGTTGGGCAAACACAATTTACCCCGGGTGTCACAGCTGGTGTGAAATATGAGAGTAAAGAGACAGATATGTGTGCATATTGAAGTGTGTGTGTGTGTGTGTGTGTGTGTGTGTGTGTGTGTGTGTGTGTGTGTGTTCTGTCCTTTTGGACACAAACAGTTGACACAGAGACTAGCCACAAAACACAAGAGGCTGATAAGAGGAAGAGTGAAACAGACGCAGCAACAGAGGCAGGAAAATAAATAATAAAAGTCCTCTAATTGTACCATGTGCATATCCGCTGAGCATTGTCATCACCATGCCGAGCATTAGATATGTATCTGAATGCGGCTGCCTCTCTCAAGGCCAGCCAGCTTAAATAATGATGATTCTGCCGCGGGGACTGCTTGCTAAAGGAATGTATTTTCTAATTAGATAAAGCCACTTTCCCAATTTGCTGGCTGCTTAACCATAAAGCATGGCAAGGAGAAAAGCCTCAGAGCCATATTGAGTTGTAGTCAATCCACCCCCACCTCCCCAGCACAGCCTGTTACACTCTCAACGAGACTCTCAATGAGACCGCCACTGTGCCTCTGCGTATCTCCGATCAGTGAAATATGTGTGTGCACTGTCCTTGTATACAAGATTATGAATCATTTGTCATGGCACTCAATGTACTGCATCATGTGTGTCTGTACATCATGGGAATGTTTGAACACGCAGGAGGAGTGTGGAGGAGTACAACACGTATACTGTACGTATACTATGATCCGTAAACAAAAAACACACTGGACAAATAGAAGTTACTATCCACACACACACGCACACGCACACGCACACGCACACGCACACGCACACGCACACATCTCTTGGCTTGTATTTGTAAACCATTAAATAAAGATGCTCTCATCTCATCTTTCTGCAAACAATTGTCACGATGTGTGGACAAAAACACAAACAGTGACAAAACATCTTTCCAAAGTTATAAATCAAAGAACACCACACTTTCGCGTTAGAAGTAATCTGCATCTGAGGATCAAATTAAGTCTATGGATTTGTTTTCATTTGCTTACAGAATTTAGGCACTAACATGCTGCGTGTTCATAGAATGATCCACACATTACAAATCATTTTCATTTATTAAAATGATGGATGGTTTACAAATAAAAGTCAATAGGTATTTGTGTGTGGATAGTAAATTACTGTATATTTGTGCTGTATGTTTTTTGTTTTATGGATCATGGTACACATTTGTGAGTTGTAGTCAAAATATTTGCAATAAAAAAATCACTAAACTATCTTCACACACACACACACACACACACACACACACACACACACACACACACACACACACACACACACACACACACACACACACACACATATATTGATCACCAGGCCAAGACCCTTATCTATTGATGAGTGCAGTGAATGAATGACTTGCACTTGTGCTGAAGAGTGTCTGAATAGGTCATGAGACTGCTCATCCATAACACTGATGGCAGGACTCAGGTCATTGACCTATGACCCTATGGGCAGTTCTGTAAATCTGTAAATGGCAGAATTCACACACTGCAGTTTGCCAGAGACAGATAAATCAGTAGGCTATTGCACACAACACCAAACAGGAAGAGGAAGAGGAAGAGGAAGAGGAAGAGGAAGAGGAAGAGAAGAAGAAGTTGCAATGTTGGCAGTCTTCTTGTCGACCCAGTGGAAAAGGGAATGAAAGAAGGAACTACAGCAAGAACTGAAGGACATATTAGAGGTCTGTCCTCAGGGAAATGGTTGAATGGGATTTATAATTCATCAAAAATAGCGGCACGTGTACAATGTGTGAATCTCACTCAGCCTCCCACTAATTGCCAATGACACTTTATACTTGAGCCGCTTCAAGCTTACGTGTGTTTAGATTCAGATTCCCTGTGTATACTGTATATTGCAGTTTCCCTCATTGTCCAATAGATGTCACTGCTGAGGTAAGATCTGGTCAGTTTGAACACACACTTGTATGCAGGCTCACACACACACATGCACACCCGAGTGCGCACACACACACACACACACACACACACACACACACACACACACACACACACACACACACACACACACACACACACACACACACACACACACACACACACACACACACACACTCCCCTCAGCCCGTAGCTGCTGTCAACCGTCCCCCCCCCCCCAAACTCTCTGGTTCTGTTCAGAGAGAGATTTGGGGATGTAATGAGAAACAATATCACACATGGACAGACACTCTTAATTACAGAGTTAGATGAAGTTCACCTGCGGTAGATTTCATTCAACAGAACGAAGAGAGAGAACATCCAGGCCTTGGGTGGATAATCAAGAGTTGATTTATTCTGTATAATACTTCAGGCCTGCAGCCTCTTGCCATTGAACACAGGACTAAGAAAAAGTATTCACCTTTTGTCTGCTCAGATTAAATGGTACACTTGAGTAAAGCAACCTCCAATTTCTCTTGTTTAAAAGGACATGCGTAAGTAAAAATCGGTAACGCATCAGTCAGGAGAGGGCAGGTTTTCTTTTATTTTACGAAGTGAGGTTGTTTGTCTCATTCTCTCAGCTTCACATTTCTAAGTGTCGAACCAAACCGCTGCTTACAATAACTCTTCAAAGGGATAGAACATTTTGCAATTTAACCCTTTACTTACTCAAAGTCAGATGAACTAGTGTTATACTATTTGTATGTCTCTTGAGTTGCTGAGTCGATGCTAAAAACGTTAGCACAAAGACTGGAAGTCTCCGGGAACAGCTAGCGTGCTAGCAGGGAAAATAAACCCTAATTACTCCAAAGCTGGGGGGGTTGGTCATTTATAGTCTTCCAAAGCTATACATAGTAATCAATATTTTATAAATTTGTTCATTTTACTGATAATCATAATAAACAGCTACTTTGGCTTCAGCCATGTTGACTTAAGAAGTTGTACACATCTTATTCATGCACTCACTGTAGCTCTGAGAAAACAGTTACAAAATAACTGCTCCTAAAACAACTATAATTTAAATATAATCATTTAATATATACTTAGCCACACAGACTACAATACAAAAGTCCATGTTTTGTTCAGGCAGTATTTCTAGAAGGCCCACATACCCCCCCCCCCCCCCCCACACACACACACTGACCTGAAACACTTGTGTTGAGATTGTGTGTCTGTGTGTTATCAGATCAACAAACTTTAATTACCAGGCTCAACGTTACAGTCATCACCTCCTTTAAGCGCAAACGAGACAGTAATGGGTTGGGTCTATGAATAAAACATTGATTTGATGGGAAAGCCGAGGCTGTGTCCGTCCTGGTTGACCTCTTTCAGGGTTCTCATGGTGCCCAATGAGGCAGAGCTCTCAATCTACCCCCTCCCCCCGAGCCTCTTGGTGACAAGAATTAACAGCTAGACTCACACGTAATTATAAGTTATTAGTGTAATATTTTCATTCCGCTGTATAGTAAATACCCACTGCTAATAACAAGCCAATCCCATAAACCATCATCAGGCATTCTAATGACTTGGATTACTGCCAAGGATATTTTCTCCCATTTGACGCCATTTCAGCATAGGAGATTTTAATGAGTGTCATAATTATGCACCCCAAACATAATCTTGAAATAAAATACAAAACTTGGGTGAAACACAAAAAAAAAACACGGGATGAGAGAGAGAGATGTTGTTTTTTTCAAGCAGCTGCTGAGAGGCTGAATGTGAACTGAATGTGAACTTTTTTTGTGATTAACTAATTTATTTTTATATTGATATGTTTATATTTATATTTATTTATGTTTATCCCAAGGGGAAAACAATAATATTTTGTTGTATAGGTCAAGCAAACCCTTCCTTGCAAAATAATAACATGCCGGTAAACAAATGAAAAAGAAAAATGTAATACAGTACATTCTGTATATACATGTACATACTTATGCAAATACACACACACACACGCACACACACACACACACACACACACACACACACACACACACACACACACACACACACACACACACAAAGAAAATAAGATAATAGTGGAACAGTATACTTTTCATCATTTCATTTATGTACATACATCATTTATGTATGTATAACCCTAACCTTATGACAACTAGTAATTCCTCCTACTCCCTCTGCCCTCACCCTTCCTCTCCATTTCAGTGCATCCCCCCCCCAAGGATTCTAGAGTGTTCACAGCATCAAGCCTTATTCTCACGGTAACTACATTGATGTAATGAGAGCGTGCTGTTCTAAGTTCTAAGGTCGGCATATCTAGGAATGGAAAGATCCAGTGGTGCCAAATCATTGTACAGTACGTGGGGGTTTCCACCTTCGTGCGAGGACTCTTTTAACTGTGGTTAAGACAGCTAGCCACATTATTTTCTGCTGTACGGTCAGTACAATTGAGGAATTATCATTCAGTAACAATATGACTGGACAACAAGGCATGTCCATACTAAGGATTTTGGAGAAAGTGGATGCTATGTTTGTCCAGAATATATTTACCTCAGTGCAGTCCCAAATGATATGTTTGAAAGTGGCATATGGGAACCATGGGAACAGAGATCACACACTGGAGATGCCATGTTGTGTATGGGGGGGCTAGGTACGGTATATTCTATGAATGATATTCAAAAGGATGCCTCGATGACTGGGATTTCTGGAAGCTCTGTTTTTATTGTTCCACACTGTTGTCCAGTGGACCTGTTTACTTGGGAAATCATTTTCCATGGTATAAAGACAGCCAATTGTTTATTGAAGCTTCCATTGATCTTAAAATATATCGCTGAAACAAGACTTTTAGTTTTGCCTCTACCAGTAACAAGTAAATCATGGGATGTTTGGGTAAATCTGAATCCCATGGCACTCAGGCTTTCAAAGCAGAATAAAGGAAACATTTGAACCCCAGTAGACTGTACTGAAGTTGAAGGTCTTGAAAAGCACTTAGTCCCTGATTATTAAATAAATCTCTTAGCAGTAATCCCCCAGTTTGATAAACTTTGTCCTTCCAACGGTAAATTGTGATTATGGAAAATTGGTGTGTGGAAATGCCACCTATGGTACAGTGTTAGTTAGTTAGTGTGCCTAATGACCTGCTTCCATATCGACAATCAATAAGCAACAATTGGGCCAAATTGCCTCTTAGTTAGGTACATCTGCAAAGATCCTGCAATCTATGTGGTGAAACCAGGTTCTCCTCCAATGAACACCATGCAACATTACTGACAGGATTAGTCCAGTTGTTAATACTTTTACGTTTGGGACGCCCTCATCCACCTTTTGTAGTTTCTCTCTCTAGTGTAGCTAATTAAATTCGTGCCCTATTATTGTTCCAAATAAACTCTGTAATTGTACTAAGTATCTCTTCCCAGTAGTCTAGAGTCAAGGAGGTGTCAAGGGCAGCATAGCACTGACAAAATTAATACGTGGCAGCAGATTCATTGTTAAGACAGATATATACGTGCTTGAAATGAAAGTGGACCATGGGTCCACCTCTCTAAATCCGCTTTGACATTTCTCAGGGCTTTTCAGTAGTTTTTATTGGCAGTGGCTTCCAGAGTTGGGAAAATGTCCACTCCGAGATATCAAAATGGTTCAACCACCGAAATGGTTCAGTTATATCATCGTTGAATTTTGATGGTGGAAGTAAAGCTAATTTCTGATCAGTGGAAGAGGTATTATTCATGAAAAGTAGCACATCGTCCACGAAAAGAGAGATATGAACTGTAGAATGGAAATCCCCAAACAATGATATTCATCCAGTAGAGAGACATAAATCCAATTTTATTAAGTGTCTTATTGATGGGAAAGTAAAACCTGAATTATAATATTTTTTAAGGGATTCGATTTATCTTTTACGATGATTAGATCTGATGATTTGAGTAGTACTGTTTGTTTGTAAGAGCAATCAAAAATCTTTACTCTAAAATATTTGGAGAACAGACGGCAATAAAAGGTATTTTCTGACCAGCAAGTCAATATCTCCAGAGCGGCAAATTGATATCAACACACTCCTCATCCTATTAGCTGCGGAAGATGAAGAAACCATTTGGAAAAACGACATTGTCAACATCTTCTTTTATAAATGCAATTCTCAAATAAAAGCAATGTCAGAATGTTTCCTATGGATGTAATCAAGACAAGTTGTTCATTTGAGTCTGTTAATTTAATTACTTAATTAGTTTCTCTCCTGTTAATAATATATATATATATATATATACAGTACCAGTCCAAAGTTTGGACACACCTTCTCATTCAATGGTTTTTCTTTATTTTTTATTATTTTCTACATTGTAGATTAATATTGAAGACATCAAAACTATGAAGGAACACATATGGAATTATGTAGTTAACAAAAAAGTGTTAAACAAACCAGAATATGTTTTATATTTTAAATTCTTCAAAGTAGCCACCTTTTGCTTTGATGACAGCTTTGCACACTCTTGGCAAGTTTGTGTCCAGTACTGACTGGTACTGTATATATATATATATATATATATATATATATATATATATATATATATATATATATATATATATTTATATATATGATTCACTTACTTAAACAAATGTATTTGTTGTAAGTCGCTTTGGACACCTTGCACATTCCATGATAGAATGTATAGCCTATAGTCATTCAAAAGTACTGAAATATGATCATGAGTAAAAAACAATAGCCCATACAAATAACACTAATCAAAGATTATGTCCTGTTTATTTTCAATCTTTAAGAAATCCTCCCTGTACCTCACCCCAACCCATTCCTCTTCCCATTGTTCCTGATCAGGATTTTATTAAATACATTTTGTTGTAAAATGCTTTCCAGTTACACTTATATAGCCCACAATGATGTTAAATGCAAGACTAATTGCACTAATTTATAAATATTACATCATGACACTGTAAAAGAGGATTACAGAATTACAATTCCGTATCTCATTAATATCTATGAGAGGAGCTGCTGCCCGTTATGCATAAACAATGAATTAGCTCATTAGAGAGCTAAATAAATTAAATGAAAGATAGGGAAGAGAAACTTAAACCACCATCTGCCCATGTGCATGGTTATAGCTTAGTTCACACAAACACCAACACATACAGACACTTCTGTAGTCAAAGTAAGCAGCAACACTTCATGCAGCAGAGTCTGAGCTGGCATGTGTGTTGTGTTGTGTCTCTTATCCTTCACATACACACAGATGCCATTTAATAAAAAGGTAAAGACAAAATTTCATTGTCAATCAAGTTAAGCAATTAAGCAAACCTTAACTGTGCCACGCGATCAGCTTGAAAAACAAAAGCCATATAAACAAACAAAACTAATTTCCTTGCTGTTTGCTTCATCAACCTACTGTAGATTAAAGGACTGATTCTTGTTTGAGTTAACCAAATGCCACTCTCTTAACAAACAAGCCTTAAGCGGCTTGGGGAACAGTCTCTCTCTCCCTCTCTCTCTCTCTCTCTCTCTCTCTCTCTCTCTCTGTCTCTCTCTCTCAGCAGCAGCAGCAGCACAGTGTAAGCTTCAGGGGGCTGTGTACGGGGAAACTTTAATTAGTTTTCCAAATGACTGCGGTGAGTGGGATGACAAGCATTTGTTCTCTTTTAAGCATGGGCGCCATGGGGCACCTAGTAGTGCTGATGAGAATAACACATTCCAACACAACCTACCTGGCCACCATGGATGGAGAGAAACCATGTTTCACTTCAATCGTAAAAGGTAAAACATGGAGAGGTCATAACAGGCCCTATGCGGTGACATGGCCTTTCACTAACAGTCTGAGAAAGTGGGAGAATTTGGAGTAGTTTTGTTTGAGGATGCCAGCGTGGTGAAACTTTTCCTCCTCAGAGGACAGCGGGAAGCAATGGTCGCATGAAGAGCAGTGCTTAATGAAAGGTCAGGCTAGATCACCAGAGAGACACCTTCACTTAAAAACAAAACACAACAAAACAATGGAACCTTCAGCGAGCTCTTTGGCAGGGGTGACTGGTGTTTTTTTTATAGCCTTTAAAGGGCACTAAATGCTTGAGAGAAGGCAACACTTTAGCCCGTGTGGGGTTTATTGACTATTTTGTTAAGGTTAGCTTTTAAAGCTTGGATTGCCCTGTGAAAAAAAAAAAAAACAATCCGACCAAACAACAAAACAAAGGCATTTCACTTCCTGCCACAAATGTCAGAGCTATCTGTTCTCTCCATGTTCAAAATTGTTCTTCTTTTTTTTTTTTTTTCTTTTCTTTTTTTTCTGCTCCACTTATATTACTGCGGATCCAACAGGAAGAATAAATAACAGGGCAGACATTGCTAGCTAAGCTTTGGTGACATTTGAAAGCTTCTGTAAATGCTGCCCTCCACACTTCTAAGTCCCATCCCATTGTGTTCCATTAGCAGATCCATCAGGGCCTTCTAGAGGTCTCATGTGGACAGAATGGACATTGAATAAATGTTCTTTTTTTTTAAATTCTTTTTTTGTTTTACAATATATCTACCAGCTTAGCTATCTCAATTGACATGTAAACGCTTACAGCTGTTTAAAGACATAGGTCTCCATTTAAGCATTTCTATCAATTATGTTTGGATGTACTAACTTAAAATCTCCAGTAGCCCGGAGTGTTTTCTTTTATTTATCTTTAAGCATCCTTAACTAAGTTAACTTATCTTTAACTTATCTATCTCCCAGGAAGCAGAGGAGACAGCAGGCATCATGAGGACACGGAGAGGAGCTGTCCATGGTCCTGAAGGTTATCCTCCATCCATTCTTCAGATGTTTTTCAGTGGTGCAGAAATGTTTGCCACCTTACAGCTAGCCTCCGAGGTCTAGCACATGCCTGACCTTCACTAATACACTACTGCTACCGCTGCTAACAACACCACCGAATGGCTGAAACGTCTAGATTTTAATTCCTTGTTGATTTCTTTCAGTATAAGGCATTCCAGTATCGTTTCGTTCAGCAAAGCTAATGATTGCCTTCATAAAATTTAGATAACAGAGTCAAATGCGCCCTTAAACCACTAGTCATTTTGTTCAAGCCTGGAGCGTTTAGATCTCATTAGGTATTTTTTACATGTATTTTCCTCCCTAGCCGCCCAGATCTACCCAGCCCTCTGTCTCTTAGCCGGCCTGAGTTCGATGAAGGAGTTGTTTACGCTCGTCGGATTGCAAATGGGGTCACTTTTCTCATGTTGTGAGGTTTTAAACAGGGTCGTTCATTTCATGTTGGTGGAATTTTAAAGGGGGTCACTCTATTCATCGCTGGATGCTAATTAAGCTGGCTTCACACACTATTCCGAAGCTCCAGGGGAGCTCATGAACATCAGAGCAATACTACCAAACCATGCCCAGCTCCAGCAAAAAACGAACAGAGGAATGAAATATCAAAAATGCAATCCATCGTGTTCTGTATCTTGTAAAGAAAAAGTAACTTAATAAATAAAAGTAACTAAATAAGTAACAAAACGTGAGAGACGGGTGAGATAAGTGCAATTAGACAGCTGATCTGATAGGAACTGCGGCATAAACTTTGCACAGGTTTCAAACACATTTCAAACAGCCTGTGATGGAAAGGCCTTTTAGATTTCATAAGCTGTTGACGGGTACTTGTAAGCCTTTCTGAATAACTTTCCTGAAATACGCTCCCCTTCGCTTTTGACGTGGTTTGATATCATATTTGAACATTACAGTTTGACATCATATTTGCACATTACTGAACCCCATAAACATTTCCTCCGTAGTTAGTCTAAAGGTGTACTCAGGGAGAGAGAGAGAGAGAGAGAGAGAGAGAGAGAGAGAGAGAGAGAGAGAGAGAGAAAGAGAGATAGAGAGAGAGAGAGAGAGAGAGAGAGAGAGAAAGAGAGAGAGAGAGAGAGAGAGAGAGAGAGAGAGAGAGAGAGAAAGAGAGAGAAAGAGAGATAGAGAGAGATAGAGAGAGAGAGAAAGAGAGATAGAGAGAGATAGAGAGAGAGAGAGAGAGAGAGAGAGAGAGAGATGGAGAGAGAGAGAGAAAGAGAGAGAGAGAGAGAGAGAGAGAAAGAGAGATAGAGAGAGTAGTCTCAGTGCAGAGAGGACTCAGTGAATTGCATTTTTGCCTGAGCATTACATGGGTGAGATCTCTCAGGATAAAGGGGAGTAAGGAAAACATCCACATACATCCTATTTCTTTTTGATGATTGAGGATGGCAAGCACTCAGACACAAATGTGTGGGTTTGTGTGTGTGTGTGTGTGTGTGTCTGTGTGTATCTGTATGCAAATATTCCTGTGTGCATTTTGTGTGTGTGTGCATGCGTGTTGTGTGTGTTGGATTGGAGAAATGGAGAAAGAAGTTGATCTAAATGCACCCCTCTGGGGCTTTGTTAGGCGTGGGTGTAGGAATGGGCTTACATATTTGTGATAACCAGCGTACATAACTTAACGTGCTCTTTACATTGAAGTGCCTCTGTAAATAAAACATGACAGACTACTTCTGAATGCTGACTACTGACAACAGATCATTAGGAATCAGAGGAAGAGTCTTAAAAGTCCCCCGCAATACCAATCATAGAAAAAAGGAAAATAAATATTAAAAGTTCAAAGTTAGAGATTTTTTTTTATAAAACCTCGCCCACTATTTGAATTTTACTTTTAATGCCTTCCAGTACCTTGATAATCTGGTTCAAACGAACATTATGAAGTTCTTGATTCTCTTCTCTCTCAATTTTATTTTTTATGTCAGACGTCTTGAACCATACCAATTTTTATAATTGACTCCTACTTAAAAGGCAGCATTTTAATATTTCCGGTGGATGAAATATGCAAATCTGAGAAGCACTTAGGATTGTGAATTTGGAACAAATAAAATAGCTTATTTTGCCCTGAGACACCACCTGAAAGTGAAATTAAATCATTCACAGGGTGTTCAATGACGCCAAGAGGAAAACTGCTCAAAGTGATTTTGTGAATACCACCTTCAATTCACAGATAGTTGAACATTTGTCAAGCTGAATGATCAGGGATGTTACAAAAGACTAACACAGAAATAGATGCAGGGTCATTTATGTAAAATATGAATGACACAGATCAAAAGGCCCTCAGCCCAAAACACCATGGAAACCAAGAGTCCAGCATGTGTTCCCTATACTGTATAGGTATGTACAGTACCAGTCAAAAGACACATCTTCTCATTCAATGGTTTTTCTTTATTTTTTTTATTATTTTCTACATTGTAGATTAATATTGAAGACATCAAAACTATGAAGGAACACATATGGAATTATGTAGTAAACAAAAAAGTGTTAAACAAACCAGGATATGTTTTATATTTTAGATTCTTCAAAGTAGCTACCTTTTGCTTTGATGACAGCCTTGCACACTCTTGGCAAGTTTGTGTCCAAACTTTTGACTGGTGCCGTACGTATCTTACTCAGGTTGAGAAATCTAGAGAACAAAGTGAAATCATCAAACGAACATTAGCCTCACTTTCTAATATCGCCTTCACATCGGGACTTGCTCGCTAAATCTTCTCTCTGTGTGGTAAGATGACTAGGGAAACTTAATTACTTTTTCTTCATAAGACATAATTTTTATTTTAATCAGTGACATTCTATAAAGAAGAGCCCTTTTAGGATCCCCTCTCCTACCTCTTCTTCCAATCCACAAGCCTGTCTGGGTCTTCAGTATGACTACGGAACCATCTGAAATCTCCCCCTCATTCCTGCCCTGTCTTGTCCTCCTTCTCCTTCCCCTTCACCTGTCCCACCCCCTGCCCCTGCCCAAGCCACAGCCCCAGCCCCATCCCCATCCCCATCCCAAGCCCCAGCTTCAGCCCTGCCCTCTGCCCGCTGATGCCACACCTTCCTCCTACTGTTTTAATCAGCATAAGACCACTGATAATTGCCCCTGTTCAGCCAACTCTGTGACCACCCTCCGACCCTGTCTCACACCAAACCCACACCACACCACATAGCTTATCTCAACCGAACGTCCCTTCTCACCTCTTCACTGGCCTTGCCATACGCTCCGCCCCCGGACCATCCTGGGAAACACCTGCCACCACAGACATGGGTCCAAGGTGTCTCAGCGTGCCCTTCAAGTAGAGGACAGTTGACGGTGGAATGGGGTATCGAACTGGCCACCTTCAGTATAAACCTCACCGTCACTTTCTCCCCCTTCTTACTTACTTACCTCCCTTCCTCCACCCCTCCATCTCACCCCCCAGGTCACCCTATGGCACCTGTCCACACAGAGTGGTATCTCCTGCCTCTCCTCCTCCCTTGCAGGTCTTCAGCAGTGACCTTCGGGTTGACGTGGAGGACGGCAGGACATGGTGATACGGGGGCGACCCCTAACCTCTATGCGGATCAGTACCGGCGGGGCACTCTCTGACACCAGAGCCAATTAACGTCCGAGCATGCGGTGGCACACCACGTACCGGAACCTTCCACAGGGGGAGCTGCCGCCCCTAATCTCTTAATACCTCACCGCCGCCTCCAAGGTGACCCTATCAAGCGGACAGTAACACCGGAGTCTGTGCCGTTACACAGCGATCGGGAGAAAAACAAGACAGGCCATACAGAGACAGCATACTTCCCCACAGTTTGACTCCTTTATAATGGCGATGTACTGTATATGCATAGGAGAAAAGAAAGGCTCTTTCCAGGCTGTGTATGCGTCAACCCCAAGTTGCATGGGAAAGGTTAAAGCAGAGAAGCTGAATTTATTTGGCAGACTGAGAATTGTGTCTTGACGTTGACACCAGTTGACAGTTTTTCTGTCACGGAATAAATGTTACCACATAAAAAGAGTGACTCATGCGTTTACAAACACTTTTGGTACAGATGCCTGAACAACACTACCAAACACAATAATGTGCGACGAACGTAGAAAAATGAACTCGGGCAGAATATTTTTCATTTCCCCCAAATCATTTGTTTTCAAAGTATCTGCCTGAATGAGTTCTAGATATCAGTATGAGAGATATCTATCCACTCGAATGGACAGGTACAGAGGAAAATGGATGACTATCATCAAGAGATACTTCAAAGGAAGTGACTGGGCAAATACGCTAGATGGATCCAATCTTGATCAGAACTAAAGGATTCACTTTGAAGAGAAATGTGCACTTAGAATCTCATTCTCGATTTGTCTGTGCTTTCACTCTCTGTGAAGATATGACCCATCCAATGTTGCAAAATCTGTTTATCATATCCTTCTTCGACAAGCAGATAGGAGGCGGTTGAAGACTGTTTGCCCTCAGAAAAATGAACTGAACAGATAAACAAATCATGTGCAGACCCCAGGAGCGAAGACAAAAAACAAAGAATCTTTATCTCTGATGTCACAAAGAGATGCACTCACTATATCCCTGTTCTCAATCTGTCTCTCTGCTCTATTCCTCCCTCCCTCACTCACTCTCCAACCTGACATGACCCCTTTCTCTTTCTCACTGCTGCACTGTGCTCATTCCTCTTTTACACAAAAAGCTGCTCCTGTAGCAGACAGTGTAACAAAGAGGATGGCCTGGTGTGTGTGTGTGTGTGTGTGTGTGTGTGTGTGTGTGTGTGTGTGTGTGGGTGTATGTGTGTGTGTGTGTGTGTGTGTGTGTGTAAAAGAGAGAGTGGGAAGAGAGAGAGAGAGAGAGAGAGAGAGAGAGAGAGAGAGAGAGAGAGAGAGAAGTTTCTCTTCCTTTCACAACAACAAACACATTACCAAACAAGTTCTGATAGGGCAGCCAAAATTATCTTCCGTTCTCAAATTCCCGAACCTCACCATGCCCCACCAACACCATACAGTACAGAACATCCTATCATCCCTCCCACTGAGAAAACATACCCTCTCCATACATTTACGTAAGTGATTCATTAGGAGGCTTTTTAGCTCTGGAACAGTGGGAAGGCAATTTAGTATCCAGGCTTCATGGACCTGAAAATGTGTTTTTGCATTTCACTAATTTGCTGTACTTTGCAATGCTAATTATCCAACAGTGATGAATATTGATGAAACCGACCCTATTTCCCCGTAGTTTATCATACTCTAGCTCTTTACAATGTGAGTCAAATCAGTTTAGTTCCTTAAACGATTAATTTGTCCACAACAATCTCGTGATACTCAACACAACAAACAAATGAACGTGTGAGATGCATTTGAATAACCATTAGCCTCTTCGAACCCTCAACAATTCTGAATTGATACAAATTACTTAATGGCAACAGGGCAGCAGAGAGTGCTGGGCAAGCTTCTAGAGAACACAATATACATTCATCTACAGCTCTAATGAATAAATGATGAAACTTTTAAAGTTCATAGCTGCTGTATATTTAAAAGTTTGCTAATGTAGAACTAAAATGCTTAAGGTTAGCCATTATGGTTATTTTTTACACTAATTCTGGTTGACCAAAAACAAGGTATTCATTCAAGGCAAAAAAAAACGTTTAAGTGATAGCTGAATTAAAAATTCGGAAATTCAATTGAGCCCTATAAATCTATGTCTTATGCACTACAGCTTTTGCAGCACTCAGTGTTGACTCCTGCTACAGTGCAGTACTGTTTGTCGGTCTACTAAACAACATACACTCACCACTGGGCAGGTTGTTTAGGATTCACAGCTTCTCTCAAACAGCTGAATACTGACTGTTCAGAGAGAGCTAACTGTACCTTCCCGCTTAGAGTGCACTGCTTTCAGAAGAATAGCGTCGGCTCAATTCAATTTCATGTCTTTTTAGGCTACACAGTCTTATGTGTCACTAAAAAACTTAGTTTTTCGCAGTTCATTCCCAGATTTTTTAAACCTGAATGTCTGATTTTGACGTTGATTGACATTTATTCAATTTATGGGCATAGTTACTTGTTCTATCCCAAATGGGAATTTCAGTTTTTTTTTTGTCGCATGTTGTGGCACAGTCTGATTACCCACTAGATTGTAAAAGATACAGTGCCCTCCATATGTATTGGAAAGAGGAAGCATTTTTGTCTTCTTTTTGTTCTATGCTCCAACAGTTTGGATTTGAAATCAAACAATTACTACTGTATGAGATTAAAGCAGGTATATATTCTCAGCTTTAACTCAGTGTTTTCTTTTTCCAGATTGGCTTTACCATTTAGAAATTGCAACCCTTTTTATACATAGTCCCCCTATTTCAGTGAACCAGTAGTATTGGAAAATTGGCTTGCCAGGTGTTTCTGGTATATCAGGTATGTTCTGTCACAGCTTTCAATGTCTAGTATTGATTTTAGGCAATGTGTCTGTCAACATGAGGACCAAAGAGGTGTCAATGTAAGTCAAGGAAGCCGTTGTTAGACTGAAAAATCTGAAACAAACTATCAGAAACATAGCCAAAGCCTTAGGCTCGCCAAAATCAACAGTTTGGAACATCATAAAAAAACAACAACAAAAAAAACAACACAGGTGAGCTCAGCAATCACAAATCACAAACGGGCTGGTCGGCTAAGGAATACTTCTCCAGTGGATGACTGAAGAATGCTCACCATAATTAAGAAAACTCCCAAAACACCTGTCCCACAGATCAGGAACGCTCTCCAGGAGGTAGGCGGCAATATGCCAGAGACTGCCGTCTGCACAATATGCCACTAGCTTCTGTATGCAGCCTGACCTCTATGGGTTTGTACTATCACTCTGAAAAGTATGAATTATGCATAAACTTTTTCGATAAAAAAAAAAAGCTACATTTTCACACAATCTGTTTCAGTGAAAACGGCTGAACGGATCTTCATGATATTTGGCCTACATTTAGTCTGTCAAAACTCAAGAGGATGTGCCAAACGGTTTAGAGAAATATTCAGTAACGGTGGAGAAATTACGATACGCTGAAGAGCCTTTTTCATTGCGTAGTGCAAGCAATCTTATATACCGAGACACGTGGCCACATGGTCTCAATTATATTGCCTCCTAGAGAAATCAACAAATCATCCTACTGCTATGTTGACTTCCCCACAGAGAGATTTACGATTACCCCCCCCCGCCCCCCCCCCCTCTCCTGAGCCTTATTATGACAACTGTCTAGTTGCGTGGCGATCAGATCCAGCACACTGTAGCCAGAGACCACAGAAACGTCCCTCATTGCTCATCCAAATATGAATGAATAATATGTTCATCAGCCCATTAGAAGATCGTGACGACACTTTAATGGAGGCTGATAAAACCTTGCTAATTCCCAGACAGAGGTTTTGTCACGGCTGATAAAAATCATGCCACTTGCTCATCATAATTAATTACAGAAACTGGGCAGCTTGTAAGTGATGTGTATGGCAAGCACTCAAGTGTCTCCAGTTTCCACCCCTCTATCCTCTCATCCGCCCATCCGCCCCCTGCCTCCTCAACCCAAACCCCAGTAGGGGGACGAGGGGCTGGAGTACCACACAGATGTGGATGAGCAGACACCTGCACCGAGTGCTAACGGCTACATGTACAGACAGTGCTCTCTTTGCCAGATACTGAAATGTTATCTAAATCTCCTCAGAGGATCAAAATGGTCAATTTGGTATCAATTTGGCTTGTGAGCTGTGAGTCAGCGTCCAAATAGTGCCTAGTGCCTAGTGTCTAGTGTCTAGTGCCTAGTGTCTAGTGCCTAGGGTAACTTTCATTTTCTAAGTTAGGATATTGAAGTGGTAAAGCGACACAGGAGTATCGGCTACATGCCAAGATGTTTGGAGGAAAGAAAAGTCAATATGCTAACAATTAGCAGGGATCTGATTCAGGAGGCTAATATGCTAACTGTACAGGGATCTATTCCACTATTGATGTGCTGTCAGTCTATTGATCAATCTCACTGTGAAGATAGAGAGCTTGTGACCCAGCTGTTGACAAAATGACAATTTGGGGCCAAAATGCTGAAAGTTTGGGTCCTCATTGTCTTTCTGCTAAGGGTTTTGGGCTTTAGTGTCGATATTCTGAGACTTTGGGGCCGAGTTGGTGTTTTGCTAACAGTTTGAAGCTTTGGGGCCGATGAGCTGAAAGTCTTAACTGTTTGGGGCTGTGTTTCCTCTATGCTATGCAATCTAACAGTTTGGGGAACTCAGAGGGACCCTGTGCCAAGTTTGGGGCTGGATCTGAGAGTGCTGCTGGCAGGCCAGTGAGGTGAGGAAGGGGATGAACTGTGATTGCTCATTTTCTCCCCATGTGACTCCTGTGCCCTGTCCTCCGTAGGCCAGAGAACACCAGGAACAGACGGTGTGAGGGGGAGAGGGGGCAGGCGACAGAGCGACAGACGGAAAGGGGGTCCACTGACAGGGCTCTCTATTGTCTCAGGGAGAATGCTCTGAGGCCCTGGCAGACCAGAGTTCTCAAGGAGAGACTCAGAGGACAAACCGAAGGGCACGCTGCACTTTTCATTGACAAGAAACTGTGAAGGCGCACACAATTCCTCCTGCCTCCCACACGGGGTAAGGACTCACTGCCTGGTTTAGTTTGGTTTTGAGGTTTGCGTTTGGCAGGTAATTTGATGTAGCTGAGAGCCGGTTTTGCTTGCAGTCTATTCAGCATCTGCAGAGTCATGAATAAGGAGCAGCTTTCCCTGTTTGCAAGATGAGGGTCCTGTGAGATAGAGTCTTTAGGCTGGAGGCCCAATGCAATCTCACTGCTCTACTGTAAGTGCTCTCTCTCTCATTCTGACAGCAAAGGGGATGTGGCTTAAGGGTTAGTTTGCTCGTGTGTGTGTGTGTGTGTATATATCTATCTATATACAGTATATATATATGTGTGTGTGTGTGTGTGTGTGTGTGTGTGTGTGTGTATGCGTGCGTGTGTTTATATATGTGTGTGTGTGTGTGTGTGTGTGTGTGTGTGTCTTTGTGTGCTTGTGTGTGCATGCGTGTGTGTGTGTGTGCGCGCGATAATATCATGGAAGATAAATGTTAGGCAATGGAGGGGATGGGATGGAAGGAGAAGGGAAATGTAAGTACAAGAGAGGAGAAGACAGACCCTGCAGGCTACCCCTTACATCTCTCACCATGGCTCTCCTTCTTTGTCAAAGACAAACTCTGCAGTCTTACATCGATCTACAGTAAGTGAGGCAAGGACAAACAATGTGACGTCCAGCTAAGGGATACCATCCACATGACAGGGACAAAGCCCACAGCACGCCGTGGAGCATGGGCCTATGGAGACTCCCAGCATGCATCTGTCCATTCCCCGTCACTGACACAGCTTCCCCTGTTTGCCACCTTTAGAGAGAAGCTGGTGCCTACTGTCCGCTGTGTGCTTTCACTGAGCCAGGAAAAGGTCAGAGAGAGAGTGAGAGAGAGAGAGAGAGAGAGATGGAGAGAGAGAGATGGAGAGAGAGAGAGAGAGAGAGAGAGAGAGAGAGAGAGAGAGATGGAGAGAGAGAGAGAAAGAGAGAGAGAGAGAGAGGGAGAGAGAGAGAGAGAGAGAGAGAGAGAGACTGGCGGGGGGAGACATCATACCATAGTGTGTGGAGGGTTCACAGTTATAGTCGCCTCTGCCGTATAATTTATTTTTCATTTATATTACAGAGAGTCAGAGTGAGAGTTAAATTAAGCAATTTCAACTTCTCGTGACTGTGGTTTACGAGCGGAATTTGCCAAGAGAAAGAATATGCAGTAATGCACCGCAATTCTTCAGCAGAGTTCAGGAGCATCCCTGGCAGTTTGACAGGTTTTCTAAGCCTAAAACACACAGGGCATAACTCACACTTTAAAGCTTTTTAAATGAAGTTTAAGCCATGAGCATCACATTCAGTACAGTAATGCTCATTCAACATCCATTCTATTCTAGAACCACAGAGTGGAGATCATTTGATTCTGTAAATACAGTAGTGTATGTCATATTCTGGCATGCTACACTGTAGCACTGCTTCTCTGCAAGGACAGAGCCTTTATTACAAGCCCAGGATGATTCAGAGGGCACACTGATTAGATGTCTATCTTTACACAACGCTACATAAAACACTGTTGCTCTAAGAACTGCAAAGTCATCTGTTGTCCAGAAGCCAAGCTCCTCATCTTGGACATCTCTAAGTCATCTCTGAGTCTCTCTGTTTACAGGCGGAAGGACGCAAAAATCAACACAGACTCTCTAGGAAAAAATACAAGAAAGCAGTTTAATCCTTTTGTATCCCAATTAATTGGGGCATGAGGGAATGTGTGTGTGTTTCTGTCTGTCTGTGTGTGTATGTGTGTATGTGTGTGCGTGCGCATGTGTGTGCGTGTGTGTGTGTGCGCGTGTGTGGGTGTGTGCGCAAAGCAAATTCCTCTCAATCATAGAGTGATACATTCCGCTAAGAATTCTTGAGGCGTGAAGCATAGTTCAAGTGATTACCTTTAGCATGCACAGCCGTGTTCTTATAATGACTGATATGACAGTTATTGAGGGCAACATTTTCACACTTTCACCACAGGTGACTCTCAGCTTGCCCTTCCGTTTCATTTAAAGTCCAGAAAAATACAGTGTGACTCCTTCTTTTCTCTCCATTTCCTCTCCTCCCACAGGTAATTGGGGGAATGGGTGTCGTCTCAGAACCATGACAGAGACATGTTATGTCCTCTGACATCACTGTGGGGGACAGGTAGTCCCTAAGAATGAGGTTCCACTCAATTAAATCTGACCTTGAGGTGTGGAAGAGCTGAGTCAGAGCTGAGGGAGAGAAAGCTGGTATAAAATCCACTAATGCTATACCTGCACAGCAGAGGGGGGGGGGTCTGATTCACACTACTCCCTCCCTTGTGACTGCAGATTTACAGATCAACTTTTAGCCTGTCTAATTGAAATTCTGATCGATACGCTGTTTGTTTGCTATGATGAGCGTGTGTGTGTTTGCATAGGTGTTTGTGTGTGCATTCGTATATGTGTGTGTGTGTGTGTGCGTGTGTGCGCGTGCGCGTGTGCGCGTGCGTAAGAAAGACTGTGGGTCCTAATTACACATATCCATCTCAAACAGAAGAAGAAGTGCAGAGAGGATTACTAAAATCCTCCCTGAGTGGAAATCAATAGATGGAAGGAGGCAAAGAACAACGCAACCTCATAGCTACGCAGAGCCACTGAGAGATCCCTCGTCTGCTCTCCACCTCGCCATGGCGATGTCATTGATCTCCTGTTACCATGGTTAATCTCTCACCACACAACACCAGCAGTGTTTAAACCACCCTGAATAAACAACAACAAAATTGAATATTATCTGGAGACTTAAGCTGATTTATAAGACGGGAATTAAGCTGCATTCTGCTGTGATGATGAGCAGCGTGCAGAACGATGCAATCAGAATACCGAAGGTTGATGAGGAAGAAGAGGATGTGGCTTCCTGGAGATGTCACACCCACCTGCCTACCAGGGGAGGCTGGTGGAGGACGTCTTTGATACCATTCCCTATTCCATTCCATGCATTCCAATGAGCTCGTCCTCCGATGTCTACCTCCACCAGCCTCCCCTGCTACCAACGTCCATCTCACCATCCATGGACCCAATTGCGCCTGTGAAGTCGGTGTGGTCTAAATGGTTAAATGGTGTGTTTGGCAGTTCTTTGACTTCCGGTAAAGTCAAAGACCTCCAAAATCCTACAGGGACCTCTCCCCAACTCCTGTCACACTTTATTACTACATGTTTTACTATATCCTCACCATGACAACGTATTATTCCACTAATTAGGTTGTGTTACTGATCTGAGTATGGTCTGTTTCTTGGAGTTGCTTGGCTGGTGCAAGTAGGGGTGTGGTGGTGATATTACAGTATACTGAATACTTATTTTCACACATTGGAAAGTGCATACTTTCCTTTTTCTTTTTTTTCTTTTTCTTTTTTTTTTCTTGCAAGGGCTGCATAAATGTAAAACAACAACAAAACAGACCAGTCAAACAGTGCCTTCAAAAGGCCCCACTAGCCTTAATTACTAATTCAGCTCTTGGATAACATATGCTCTCAAAGTGCTCCGAGAGAGAGGGGAGGCGTCTGAGAGTTACTTTGCAATGTGTTTCTCCATCGCAACATTACCACATGAATAATGCAGACTGTTTTGTTTTCTGCTCTGAATTAATTGTCGGCATAACGGGATGAAGTGGCACATTCAAATGTATTGATTTGATTCTCATTTGATTTGTTAGCGTGGAAATAACGGCATGCCAGCCTAGGTTACGAGAGCTCTTATTGATATATGAGTTAAGTGAAGGCATATGGAAACATTAATTGCTCTATAAATCAAAGCAAATGCGGTCGGCTAAGAATATGAAAAAACTGATGATAAATACGATTTCAGCTCATTAAGGGGAACATTCTGGAATCCAATTTACATCCAGGAAGCACAATGCTGATGTGGTGGAGTAAAACAAATCACACAAATGTGTTCTGCCAATTACCTTATTGTTAACCTGGTTATGTAGGAAATTATATCAATGGACTGATGGACTACATTATTGTCACTTTACTGTTGTAGAATGAGTAGAATAAACAGAATAATGGATGAAAACAGAATAATGGATGGATATACCTGTATGGATAGATTGATTGATTAATACGCTGGTAAAGCGAATGCATCATATCCAAAGATTACCATGACAACAAGGCTGTCTGGGGAGAAACATAGCAAGTTTATATTGGAAGCTATTCAGGGGACTAGTAAATAAAGCTCTTTATGATAAAATATTTGTATTTGATATTCGTGTACTGGTGTGTACTGGTAACATGGCTAACGTGACCAGTCGCTAATACAGCTAAAAAGGCTAACTTGCGCAGTTTTTTTTTTAAAACGCTCTCTGTTTCTGTGATGGCGAAAGCGAAATAATGAACAATCTGTCGATTTTATTTCAAATATCTGCATTATCATTATCAGTGTCACAGGGATGCATGCCTGTTTATGTTTCTCCAATAACGTTCCACTTTACCAGCGTATTGATTGATACGAAAGTTAGTGGCAGACAGATTGATCAATACATTTATTACCCAACACATACATTACTGTCCATGCACAGCCTCGAGCTTTTTGGGAGAATGAACTGCAATTAAACTCTCAACGTATGAGAGTTTAATTGCAGTATGGATCGTTGGATTGGATGGATGGATTGTTTAGTGCGGTGGCCCCTCTGCTTTAACCAGTACTATTGTACAGCCACAATAAACCAGTTTTGCACTTTCTTATCCATCACAGTTTTGTTTTGTACTCAATTTTCAGCAAATGCTGAATTTCCTCCTTTGTCTAATTAATCTTAATTGATCTATTTAAAGGCGGCACAGAATGGGCAGGAATAAAAGCCCCTTTCTTTCCTAATATGCTGGCTCCACTACAAGACCAGTCAGTGTGTTATTAGGCTGAGTTAAGCTAAATGTACTTCTCTCACTCTGGGTATTCTTCATTGCGCTCTCCTGGCGTATCTTCAGCAGTTTCATTATATGACAAACACATTTTTGCTACAATATGCCGGGTTATTTAATGAAACCATTGTGCCTGAGCTGGTAGGGGATTACGACTAATCCACAGAGGAACTTTGCAGATAAGTGAAGACATAAAGGCATTAGCAGCTGCTTCCATACACGGGAACAGTTCATTTTCTCCATAAATGTTTGGTCCAGCAACTCATCGCACAAGTGTAAGCTGTACTTAAGCATGGATTCTCAGAGGCAAATGAGAAACTTTAGAGTAGAAACTGAAAGAAGGACTGCACACACACACATACAGATACAGAGACACACACACACACACACACACACACACACACACACACACACACACAGACACACGCAGACACACACACTTGCGAAGATGCAGCTGGTATCTCAGTTTGTGCGTTATTGTTTGGGAAAAGTGGGTTCAACACTCCCACTCCCTACAGCCCCGCCCCCCCTCCCTCGGGCTAGAGTAGACCCAAACTCATCATCTCTAACCTTGGGAGATGCCCTGATTAGGCAGGTGTGTGTGTAGGTGTGTGTGGGTGTGTGCGTGCGTATGTGTGATTGTGTGTGTGTGTGTGTGTGTGTGAGAGATTGTGTGTGAATGTGTGATTGTGTGTGTGTGTGAGATTGTGTGTGTGTGTGTGTGTGTGTGAGAGATTGTGTGTGTATGTGTGATTGTGTGTGTGTGTGTGTGATTGTGTGTGTGTGTGTGTGTGCGTATGTGTGAGAGCGGGGCTGTGAGGCTTTTTAGACTTTCGTATTCAATGTATTTAGAGCGTGGGTGCCCGCCTGTGTTCAGCTCTGGCTCTTTGTTTAGGGCCCTTTGCTGCTGCGCCCAGGTGACCGACCAACTGAGAGACAAGAGGGTTACTGAAGGTCAGCCAGGGGTAGTAGACCAAAGACATGGACTTGAATTAAAAAGGAAATCCCATTATAGATTACACTATGCTCTAAAGATAATAAAATACAAGTCTAAATTCATTTTTTTTTTTTTATGAGGCAGTCCCACTTTTATATTCTTCATATTTTATTGGATAGAGATAGTGCAGAGAGACAGGAAAGTAAGGAGGAGAGGGCATGTCAGCAAAGCATGGTCCGGATTTGAACCCATGCCGGCATGAGCATATGTGTGCACTGTAGGCCATGGTGCTAGACCACTGGTGCACCCCAGGCCACTTGAAAACTTTCTTAATAGCTTTTAGGTTACTCAGAGTACGGCTTGTGAATTAATCGCAACTGGGCCAGTTGTTTACCAAAAGTATTAATTCCAATTGACGATGATCTAATCCTATTTTAAGTGAAATTCTGCCTGTGTCAGAATGGACGGACTAGGCCTCAACTCTCCCAATGGTATTTATGGTGTTTAATGCAGACCTACAGCATTTATCTATACATCTACAGTACCTGTTCAGAATTTACTGTAATTTAATCAACGAGGGGACGCCCTGATATGTTTTCATTTCCTATTCATTATTTCTCCCTTTCTTATTCTTACAGTATAGAGCACAGTGAAGCATCAGCTGTACATACAGCAGTGGAATATGTCAAGTAAGATTTGTTCGATTGACAAACGGCAAAAGCTCTCCGTTCAGGTTCAGGAAGCATTGATAACTAATGGAGTAGCGGGGAAAACTGTGTTTATGGAAGCGTAGAGCCACAGGGGATTATGGGTAAAGTCTTAAATGTCCCCCCTGTCCTTCTCTCTAACTACCATCACAGCTTTTCTCTGCTTCAGTGATAATACTCTGTAACACATTATGTACATTAGGGACACACAGACACATACATGTACAGCAAAGGGTTAGGGGGTAGGGTTAAAAAATGGCCGACGAATCGATGATTCACTGTAAGTCGCCCTAATGTGCTAAATGCCAAAAATGTAAATGCAAATGTAAATGGGAAACAATTATTAATTTCGGCAGGCACTCAGGAGAGAGATGTGCACAATGCTCACGCAGAATTAAAACACTGACTGCTGACTAATGAGAAACAAATGAATTCATTGAGATAAATTGTTCATTAGCGTTCACTTTCGTAGCCTAGTTTGGCTGGGATTTGAAAAGTTCAATGCAATTTGTATTTCCGGAATTGATGGTTTTGTCTGTATAATTCTAGCAGGGAGTCATCCTTATTTGTCTTCTGCAGGGGAACACAGTCGTTGTCTGGAACACAGTACTGTACGTTCCTCTGCACCTGTCACACTGTTCAATGAGTTTCTCTGGACCAGTGATTCCTAACTATGAATTCGATCTATACAGCTAGAATGGGGTTCCAAATCCAAGCTCTGAGATGGATGGAATGTCTGCTCGTACAGGGTACACAGTAGAACAACGCTCAATTCAGTTATCGATAAGGGCAGGAGCTGGTAGGAACATAAACAGTTTTGCATAGCTACAGCATCTGTAACACAGATGGTATCACAGTGCAACTGTGTCTACGGGTACAATGATGTGTTTCTTTAAGATGTGGGGCTGATGCACATCATATCTGTCCCCCTACCTGTCAGGGAAAGCATTAGTGGGTCAGCCTGTCTTTAAAGACAGCAGAATGGTTGGCACTAGAAACTAAAAAATACTTGACAACATGGCCCCTGATGTCACCTACTCAAGTTCCAAGTGACTGTCAAGCGCAGGAGCCATCAGCTTGACAAGCCTCATCTCTTACCCTTAGACTCTACAAACCGCAATCGACTGATGGAGAAAACTAGAACAATCTAAGGAGCCTTTTCAAAGTGTGTGAAGGGGGCCATCGAGGGCTGAGATGAGGCTCTGTCTCTCGTGGCGCCCCGCTAGTTAAACATAGAGGATCTGCTTCTCACATCCTCATTTAGACGCGCGACGCGGAGCTCGGTTGCGGCGCTGTCGTGATGACAGTGAAGAGAGGGGCCCTGACACCGGAGTCACTGTCATCACGCGTTAAGGTCAGCTCGTTAAAGAATGAAATAAATAAACGTGAGACGGAAGAAGAAGACATGTTCTGACTCGGCGGAGAGCAGCTCCTTTTGTCACTCTATTCTGAGGAGGAGTCAGCGGGGGGGGGGGAAGGTGATCGCTGCGATTGAGCTGCGAACCTGCGCGACACAGCTGCGTCGTCTTTCGGCTGCTAATGATTCCTTACAGCAAATGGATCAGAGCTGGATGCTTGTCACGAGTCACAGAGCTGCACTCTGCCACACCGGGCTGCTGCGGATCAGACGGCAAAGCGCAGTGGTGGCATGGGGGGGAGAGAAGTGGAGATGGGAGGCTGTGGAGAGAGAGTGACATGGTTCCAGCCAGAGACTAGTTAGAATCATGAAGTTACAGATCACAGAGAGAGAATGACAGGAGATGAAGGACAGACAGACAGACAGGCAGACAGACAGACAGACAGGCAGGCTGACAGACTGACAGAGAAAGAGAGGCACAGTGCAGAAAGTCTTCAACTGTCAGTCAGTCATGCCCTACAGATTGCTGGGAGGATACAGTATTCTGGCAGTCATCAGTGCTGTTCCAATTCTATGACACAAGGTCCATAGAGCCTGCCAGATTACCACATTTCATGCAATGCCAGATTACACGTTCCATGTGTGTGCATGTGTGTTTGTGTGTGTGTGTGTGTGTGTGTGTGTGTGAAGTTTTCAAACTTTTACTCGTGTGTATTTTTCTTTACTTGTGTGTATGTAGAGGGCAATGAAATATGTCTTGCTAAAAAAAAAAAAATGAACCAAACAATTAAATTAGTGTTTGCTTGTTTCACTTCGTTAGCTTTGGAACATCTGTTGAATTCAGCGCCGTGATCGCTGGCATGGTAACGCGACGGAATTAAGAGAAAGCATCAGAACAGAAAAGCTCTCAGCAACGATAAAGGATTCAAAGTGATGCAGAACCATTTGTTGCTCACACAGCTCTTAACAGCAGACTGAGCAGGGGGAGCACCAAGGACTTAGGGACCACTTGGCATCAACAACAAAACAAACGCAAAGTAAACAAACACAAAATAACAAAACACAAGCCGAGGCGCAGTGGTCCAATGATTCGGGCAAACGTGAGAAGTGTACAAGCCGAGAGGCCATGTCTGAAAATGTGCAGCGGGTCAGGTTGAACACACTCTGGGCTCCGTTTTCAGCCGGAGCAAAACTGACACGAGTCCAAACGCAGGCGTGTTGGCAGTTTGTGTTTGTGCAGTAACAGGTGAACAGGTAACAGGTGAAATCACCACAGCGCTGGAACGCTGTCTCCCCTGCGCTCAGGTGGATGGAGTCGCGTTAATAGAGGCGTCTCCATGTACAATGAGCAGGTCAGAGACTAGTTAGACATGAACTTACAGATCACAAAGAGAAAATGACAGGAGATGAAGGACAGACAGACAGACAGGCAGACAGACAGACAGACAGGCAGGCTGACAGACTGACAGAGAAAGAGAGGCACAGTGCAGAAAGTCTTCAGCTGTCAGTCAGTCATGCCCTACAGATTGCTGGGAGGATACAGTATTCTGACAGTCATCAGTGCTGTTCCAATTCTATGACACAAGGTCTGTTTTCTATTTTTTTTTTTACTCTTGTTTGTACGTAGAGGGCAATAAAATCTGTCTTGCTAAAAAAAAAAGAACCAAACAATTAAATTAGTGTTTACTTGTTTACTTGCTCTTGCTCTTCTGCGCTCAGGTGGGTGGAGTAGCGTTAATAGAGCCGTCTCCATGACAATGAGCAGGTCTAGAGCCAGCTTTTGGCCTGTTCAAATAGAGCCCTCTGTGTACTCTATGTAGTTTGCTGAACAGTTATCTGTTCTTTGTTCCCTGACATTTCTGCTTGAATAGACTTTATCAGTAGCAGTTTGAAAGTAATAAATGTTTTAGTTTGAACAAAAAGTTACAAACTCAAGGGCTCCCGAGGCCTGACAGTGAGAGCCACTATGAAAGAAAGAGTCTTCACACCAATTCCGTTTACAGTGTCTATTTGCAAAGATCTCTTGCTCTCTCTGAGCTTTCAATTACCCCAAAGTCTGTCTTTCCCCAGTGTAACAGTTTGGTAAAGTTGGAGTGGAATGAGATGTTTATATATGATATGATATATGATAGATGTCCCAACCTCCCTCCATTCCTCCACCTCACATCCTCCCTCCCAGCCCTCTTTCCCTCCCTTCTCTTCCTCTAGCTCTGTTTCTCTCTTCTTCTCTCTCTCTCTCTCTCTCTCTCTCTCTCTTTCTCTCTTAGAGTCTTGTCTTCCATGACACATGCAGTAGAGACAGGGGAGTTAATAAAGCATGAAGTCGTGTTGTTCACTCCGGCAGCTGTGCTAGCATATTGCAGACAGTCAGGTCTCACAGCACTCATTTGTCAACAGTTTTGGAATATGAATTATTGACTTTTTCCACAAGTTATTTTTGGGGGTTCGAGAAACAACATATGTTGACACTGAAATGCATAGTCTCAGTGTTGACATCCATGCTGTCGTTTCCTTTGGAGTGCTTCTCTGAACAACTCCTAACCTTGTTGAGACCGGGCTTTCTTAGCTCCGAAAGCACTGGGGAAATCCTCTGCAGAAAGTAGCTACAAAGGGGTGGAAACCCGTTTGAAATGAGTCACGCCTGGCGACACATTAAACCAATGAAATACCTTGCTTTGGGCGGAGCTCCAATTTATTTATTTATCCTTCAGGTTTTCTTCCATTTTCTTCAGTGTTGCAAACTAGCATAGGCAGCAACCCTCTGCAAAATAGTCCTACCAGGTTGGAAAAAAGACGACGCACATCACAAAAAAACATTCTACGGGCATGTTGGGGGGAGGGTTCTTGGAATGTAACATCCAATGAAATTTCGAGCACATTCTCCCATCGCTCCGTCCAGTTCAATCCAAGCCAGAACGGCTAATCTAGAAGTCTCCAGACTGCCAAAAGAGGCATGAGAACAACGTGATTTGGAGGTAAGGCAACGCGAGACTATCTCACTGCTACAGTACATGGTCTGATCTCTGTCGTTGAGTGGTTGGCAGAAAACAACATGTGCGCAGACCGTCTCCCATGGATAATTAGACAGCTGGCATCTGTTTCAATATTTGTCCACATTTCAGAGGGCATGTTTGCAAATATTGTATCCCCTACCCCACCCCGGGAGAATTGTATTCCCTCTTTTTTGTTCATGTTGGAGTGTGTGTGTGTGTGTGGTGACCCTGAAAAAGGGCGTTACCTGTATATCAGGAGACCTCCTAATGATATGCAGAGTTTGCGTGAGAGGGACTTCCGCAAATCAAGAGCCTCTAACCATAGCCCCCCACCCCACTTTGTTACAACGTCGTATTCACTTTGTTGCATCATCATAGAAATATCGCTACAATGGAACTCTATGGAGTTACAATGGAACTCTGGACGAATGGAGGTTGCTATTGGCTACTGTTGACTTTTATTGAGTGACGCATGCAGTAAGGCATTCCTCAACGTAGCCGAGTGTGCTCACACCTCACACCGCAATCAAAGATGGCTGCAGGAGTCGCAAGAGACATTCTTTTCTCTGGGGATTGGTTGAGGTGAAAATCGGGGGGGGGGGGGGGGGGGGGGGGTTAAGTGAGCTGCCTTTTTTTCATGGACACTCTGCCCTCTTTTTAGGTGATGATGAACCATGATGATGAAAAAAAACAAACCGTAATGATACATTTAAAAAGCGGCCCAGCCACCCTTGAGCCCTACCGTACATGTGCACATACCTGCCATCGACCAAATCCCCATGACGAGAGGAGGGGAGAGAGCACAGTGATCAATTTCAGATATAGCCAGAAGCATGGGGTTTACTAACAGAACACTGAACAACACCCACACTGCGCGTTAACCCTGCAAAACACTTAACGCAACGCACATTAACCCTGCCTACTTAACGAATAGCCTGTAACCCACGCCATAGAGGCCCACTTAAACACTGATAGCATCAGCAGTAATTGAGTCTCTTTGGAGGCGACAAACGGTGGCTTTTAGTGGGAGTTGCCTACGCAGATGGGTACAGCAGGGGAGGGAAGCAGATCTACTGTAAGCTGGCAATATAATGAAGCATGTAGTTCACATGGACAGAAGACATGGACATTTCCCTTCCCATGCTGCTACTAAACAACTAATCTACATGGCATCATGATGGCATCGGGCAAGACAGAGTCAAAATAACATTTAAGCAGGCAACATACTGTAGCATGTACTTAACATGGACAGAAGAGAGGTAAGAATCACATGGTGCTGGCTGGAGATCCAGGAGGAGAGGTGGGTCCAATCCCCGATTTACTGTTTGACGACTACATTTGAATGTTATACTATGCTTTGTGGAAGGGCTAGCCTCTCGCGACCCTTGTGGCTAATGGTTTGAAAAAAAAACAAAAAACGTCCAAGGCCAAAATGCATCGACCAGGAGATATAGATCCGCTTAATTGGATTTTCCCTACTGGAGTAAGAGCTAATTATCTGAACACTGGCCCCACTTTAAATACATCTGTCACAAGGTGCTCATTGAACTGGAGAGGAAGATAGCAAAGAGAGAGAGAGAGAGAGAGAGAAAGAGAGAGAGAGAGAGAGAGAGAAAGAGAGAGAGAGAGAGAGAGAGAGAGAGAGAGAGAGAGAGAAAGAAGGGAGGGGGGATTATTTACATTATTAATTACACTGCAGTATTAACTACTCTCTTGCAGACATTCAAGGGCAGGTAACATAGCTGTGATTTCAGCTAAGAGAGTGAATTGGTATGGTGTACACGTTAATTAAAGATGCCAAAACGTGTTTAGGACCAAATGCCTCTGATTTTGAAAAAAAAAGTGTATCCTGTTCTGTTTTCAGGTCGCATTATAATCCATCAACGCTATGCCACAATCACGACTGACTGTGTAATTTGTTTACTTTGTTTGCTGACAGTGCTTGTTCTGAATCTGACGTTTCAGAGGAAAACACAGCGGAAACAGAGTGATTATGGCTGGAAATAGGAAGCTCAAAGGACTTGTCGGAACTCAATTCATTTTCTTTTCTTCTCCTCTGCCTTTTCCTCAGCCTATTGCTTCCTGGTTGGTCTTGAACTTTTTATTTTTTTGGGATTAAGTATGAATTTCCATGTCATTATGACTTATAATTATGACTATGACTTTTTTCAAATGTTCTTTCTGTGGTGCTATCGCAACTTTCTCCCAGTTGAACTCCTAAACTAAAAGGCTCCTAATTTGGAAATGACAGGTATAGTATTCAATTGATGGAGAACCCCCCTTCTGCTCTAATAACATGGTGTAGGTCCATTAGGCAGGCGGGGGCGAGATTCAAGATTGAGAGTTGATTGGCCAGCGACCGTCACAAAGGAGCCAACACTTAACCAATGGGAAGGCTCATCGGATCTACAAACCTGTCATGAATTGAGACTTAGTGCAGAATGGTGCTGTGATAGATTTGACCCTCCCTTTTTGACAGTGAAAAAGCACCAGTTCATTTATGTAAAATCAGCGCTAATAATCTATTTGCATATTCATATCTTACACTTGTGCATTAACCACTGCACCAAGCTAATGCTGATTAATTGGGTTACAGTGTTACTGTTAATTAGCAGAATTATACAAGGGGAAATGTCAAACTCCAAGGTTTAGATGTAGGGCCCAGTCATATCCTTGTGCATGTACATGATACATGACTGTGTTTGTAAGAGTAGCAAGCTGTGTGATCAGTTTCATTAGCCTTTATACTTTGGCTCATGCTTTAACCTTGGTTGGGGCATGATTGTTATAATCATGGTCACCAAGCTAACTAGTACCTATTTGCTGCATTACTGACTCGCGGTATTTCACTCTGCGTCAATGTTTTTCAGCTGTTCTCAGCTTCCCATGGTCACTGTATCTCGTTCAGTTGAAGTAATTAGCAGGAGGAGAGTGCCTGTCTACCTCATCTGAATAAGCCCTACGGTGTTCCTAGGATAGACGTCCTAAGCCACAGATTACAGACACGTTTGATCTGTGCTTAAACACAGATTTGTGAGGAATGTGTATTTCCCTCAGAATCCAACATGATGAGAAAAAACAAAGTGATTAGCAGAACCCAGAAATCTCATTATGCTGCAACGACAGCGTCTGTTGTGTTTTGTGTTTGCAAGGCTTTGGTGCATTGTCCCGTTTCAGTGCGCGCACACACACACACACACACACACACACACACACACACACACACACACACACACACACACACACACACACACACACACACACACACACACACACACGCCTAACCTGACCTGACTAAACTAGATTAGCCTGAACAGCCCACCACTTGCTGCAGATAGGAAAACAGGTCTAGTAACCTTCTGAATACACACAGCGCCCTGAAAGGCCCTGCTTGTTTGACTGATTACGTTCCGCTTGATGCCATGATATCGCTGGGTATTCTGTCCTTATTTATTCCTATCGATCTGCTTGTGACAATAGTCCAGATTAATGTCTGGGGGGGGAAAATGGAAAACAATTGAGTCTGACAGGACATGCCTCCTGATTCCTGCCGCATGTTAAACAGACGCTTGGCTCCTTCTACCCATTAACCACATGTGCACTGACTGTAAAACATCCTGTGCTGCATGCTGGGTGAAAAACAAAAACTGCCATCCACACCAATCAACCCTTCAGAACGAAGGGATGTTGTAACTTTTTTTTTTTTTCTCGCAATTTCTCTGGCTGTCGTATTATTTCAGCTTCTGCTTTGTCCTCTTTTACGTTCGGTAATGGCTAGTACTGTATAGCGAATGTACACACTCACATGACGTGAACATTTCACCCACACACAGAGAGATGCAGGTATGCCCAAAACGTATTTAATGACACAGCCTTTCTACTGTGCGTGTCTGCAAATTTACTCCACGTGTGGATGTGTGTGCCCCCATGCCACCTGGCTTGTTGAAACTAAATCTCTCTCTCTTCTCTTTTCTTCTCTCCCTCCCTCCTCCCCCTCCCTCGTCCCCTCCCTCCTCCCTCCCTCCCCTCTCCCACCTCCCTCCTCCCCGCGTCATCCCCTCCATCCTCCCCCCTCCCTCCTCCCCCCTCCCCCCTCCCCTCCATCCTCCCCCCTCCCTCCTCCCTCCCTCCCTCCCTCCCTCCTCCCCCCTCCCCTCCATCCCCCCTCCTCCCCCCTCCCCGCGCCATCCCCTCCATCTCTGTGAGTGTTTGCACAGTGCTGTTCAATGCGCCGTGACAGAGTAAACGCTGACACCAACACCTGTTCCCTGAAGGTCACCCAACACACCCTGTTACCGCAACGCTGCACGGGGGGGGCAAACAACCCAGACTGTCAACTCTTGACTGTCTCCACCCTGGGAGGCTAGGTCCCCCCTTTAAGAGCCATGGAAACCACAGTCTTCAATCATTACTGAACCTCATAGTCATATACATCTGTTGTAATATAGGACGCACTGTGAACCATAAGTCCTGAGATGATGCATTATTCATGCATTCACCCCACAACGGGATAACCTCCAGTCTCGTTGCAAAGCTGACCCGTGGTTGAGTGTTTATGTTCACATATCATTAAGACTGCACTCTATGAACACAACAAACGGAGGAAGGACCAGCTCAGGTCTCACATTAACAACGTTCCACGCAGATGTACCATATAATTCTAATTAGCTGTGCTAGCCTCCGGGCAGAGCAGAACAACGCTGTTTAAACCACAGGAGAGATCCTGTACCAGAACGCTACTCTACCGCTACGGCGTTCGGTTGTTTGGTGTCTCGTTACTTTCTGTCTGCAAACAGAGATCAAAGATGACACTTCGACTTTAAAATGTCGAGGTCAGAGAAGGAGAACAACAGTGGAGGCATTAACTGAAGTTAAAGTTTGCTCTCTCTCTCTAAATACAGAATACCCCTGATCTTTCTATAAATCCAAACTTTATCTACACTGGAGTGGGGGGAATTGGCATATTTTTACATTTATGCTGTCAAAGTGGGCAGACTTTTGTATGTACACCATCTAAGTGGACAGAACTTCATATTGAAAAGTGGGGACCGAATTATCTGTCGCACGAAGAGTTCAGGCAGATGGGGCCAAACTTGCTGATTCCCATGAATTTAAAGAGGCTACTTTACAGGGTGAAAATACATCAACACCTTCTTAGCAACCACATTTTCATAGGCCCGTCATGCAGATTTTCTCTCGATTTAGAATTCATAGCAGTTGGACATCCAGCTATTTTCATTATCTCCATGTCCACTTTCCATTATGGAATAAGAGGAGGGAGGAGGATAAGATATCATATGACCTTAACAGCAGTGACCCCTTCCAACCCACCTTATTCAGTGGGAAAAATGAAAAATAAACACTTTACATAAGCCTATCACTGCTTTTATCATAACACCTCCGCCTCCCATTAAGGGGGCCTAGAGTAGCGCAAAGCTGGGAAAAACTCCAAACTTGGCCAATGTGTCCTTTTCACATGACAAGAACAGTTCTGATGAATAGTAGCGAGTTCCTTTCCTTTTGTAGGGTTAGGGTTAGATGATTTTCAGTGACTATTCACTCGCTTATGAGTGATCTAAGAACGCAGCCGCCTGCCTATGGGCAAAGCTATTCCATCACATTGTTTATTTACAATCTATTTACACAGAACGCAAAAAAAATATAGGATTGTAATACCTAGAGACTGGTTGAATAATCCATGTCTCATAATTCCAAGACATCTCTTGTTAATTCTCCCCTTCTTTCATTTGTCAACATCAGTTTTGTGCTCTTATTCTGACCGCGAGTTTTGAACTTGGCTTTTAACAGTGTCACTTGATCTCACAGGCCGGAGCTGCGAGCCTGGTGGATCTGAGAGGGTCTGGGGGTGTTGGGTTAGTGGGTCTACCTCTGTACCAAAGACAGTCCCCTGGAGAGAGCTGCTTGGATGACTGGAAGGTCAACCTGTCAAAGAGGGCACGGGAGTGGGCTAAGTGCTCTGCTCTCGGTCCCTGTGGGACACACCAGCAAGAGCCTTGTGGAGGGAAACTCTAAAAGCATCCGTCTCTTGACATGGCGTTGACCTGCCTCAGTGGCGGGGGGACAGAGATCGCACTGAACAGCACATTGTACAGATCGTCCCACTGACCCCTGGGCTCGGGCAGGCTGATTGAAACAGAGACCAGAGAGAGAGCCCAGCACAGCTTGTCCCAGACTCACAGCTCTGACCCCTGCCATGAGAAAGAGACAGACCGAATCAGAGAAGTGACTGGGCTATTCAGAGAGAGGTGATTGAGACCAGGGATCAGAGAAGAGTGCAATGATATGGTGTGTTCCGCACAGACAGGGCTTAACCTCCTATACTGTTGTGTCATCGCTTGTTGGAAGAGAGTTTCTGACAGATGAGGGGATAGGACAGAGGACATTAGGCCCACTGAAGTGAAAATCGTAATTTCCAGTGTTTTGCTTTGAATGGTGGCTTCACCAGATCAAATCAGCAGCGCCCCAAATGTGTCAAATTAGGTTTCTGTCATTTTCCACTACTTTAGTAAAACTCTAGACCTGCTGCTCTCCCTCAGATGCTCCGTTTCGATGGGTGTGATTCAAGACTTATGTGTTCGTAACCAAGACCTGACGTTTGTAGAAGCTTTGATTGTTTACTATGGAGTAAACTCCATAGTAGATCCCTAGTATATGACTGTTATTTTGTCTAGTGTTCCTTTGTACCGTACGGTGGAAACTTCTCCAGTAAAGTGGCCTATTTTGACCTCCACCATCGTTTCCCCGTTCTGCCTCGTCTCTGCTCCTGGGTCCTACCTTACACTGTCACGCTGGGTAGTAAAACTCAATAAAATCCAATTATATAATTTGTTTACATTTTCACATCCCTCCTGTTTTAGCAATAACTATTGTAGCAGCTCACACATCGTCAGCCCCCCGCAGGTACAGATTACAGCCGAGACCAGATGAAACAGAATACAACAGTCAGAGCGGGAAACTTATCTTGTTGTTTGAGCTAGCACAGTGTTGCATTTCGCAAGCTAGAAAAACAACCTGTTTGCTAACTTATCTGAGTAGAGTTGCTCACAGTTTTACAAAACTAGTTTCAAAGTAACTCACCGAAAATGTCCAACTGCAGACAGAAATGCTGCATGCATCTTAATAAGAGACACTGTAGGCTGCTAATTAATTGGTCAACATTACAGCCAGTTAAAAAACATTGGACCTAGGAAAACAGCTCACAAGACAACTCTCAATCAAAAATGTGAACTGTCAATCACGCCCAGTCAATCCTGTAGTCTGCTGGCTTGAGAAATTGCGATCAGCAAAAAAAGCTTATTTTTGAGAATGTTAAATGTAAACAATTAACAACAATAACTACCTACTCAGTCCGATGCATTTCACTGAACTATGACTTTCACACCAACCTCCAAAGACAAAGCTCTATAAAACAGAACAATCGTTAGATATGTATCTTTCAAAAGTACATTACTCCTTATCGCAAACGTGTGGAAACTGTACATTTTATCTCATAAAAATGAAACAAGACCCAAAAAACCCCTCTGTTGTATTGCTAGTGGAGTGGAAAATATGTGCTAATTTAATTCACTCCTTATTTAAAATAATTGCATGTATAATTACAACCAATTAGCAAAGCCAAAGAAAAAAGTAATTCTCAAGTGGTTTGTGTCAAAAGCTTTTCCCGCTCCTCTCCTACACGTGAAGCCAACGCTGAACTCCTTCTGTTTCTCTTATCTGGAGATAATCGTCTGTGTAGAACTGCTCCCTGTGCACTCTTGGCAATGGGGTTGATTTATGGAGGGAGTTAACATATTCTGACTCTGCAGCTTGTCGTTACAGAAACTTCACACTCCAGAAATACTTTTTCTTTTGTAACCTTGTTTCCGTGACTCTGTTAGTCCAAGGTTAATGACAGAAGTTCTCAGAGGAACATTTGAGTCTAAGAAAAATATCTCGGGTCACGTGACCCACTGTTAGCTTCTTTTTTGGTGAGGTTATGGGGCTATCTCTGCAGGCTGCGGTTACACTGGTAAAGCGTAACCGTCCCATTATCTTTGATTAATTAACAGTCCCATTATCTTTGATTGTTTATATATATATATATATATATATATATATATACAGTACCAGTCAAAAGTTTGGACACACCTTGCCATCAAGATGTCATCAAAGCAAAAGGTGGCTACTTTGAAGAATCTAAAATATAAAACATATTCTGGTTTGTTTAACACTTTTTTGTTTACTACATAGTTCCATATGTGTTCCTTCATAGTTTTGATGTATTCAATATTAATCTACAATGTAGAAAATAATAAAAATAAAGAAAACACATCGACTGAGAAGGTGTGTCCAAACTTTTGACTGGTACTGCATATATACAGTATATATATCACTTGTGGCCAAGATGTGTCTGTGTGTGGTGAACATAGGCAGAATGTGGCAATCATCTTGGTTTTAGCCTAGTGAGGACCGCTACACTAATTACACACCTGACAGTAGCTGATAAACACGACTGGCAAGCTGCCATAGTGTGTGTGTGTGTGTGTGTGTATGTGTGTGTGTGTGTGTGTGTGTGTGTGTGTGTGTGTGTGTGTGTGTGTGTCAGGGGAGGCTGGTTTGATACCATTTCTCATTCCATTCCATGCATTACAATGAGCCTGTCCTCCAATTTCTACCTCCACCAGTATTCACTCGTGTATGTGTGTGTGTGTGTGTGTGTGTGTGTGTGTGTGTGTGTGTGTGTGTATATATTTCGTGTCAGTATGCATATTGGGCTGCCATAAACTAATCACTAACACTGTCACACTTAACTCAAATCTAACCGCTTCTTTGTGCTGTAAAGTTATGCTATTTTACATTTGATTCTGAGAGAGGAGGTG